>NW_025540085.1:0-10011 GCF_020615455.1 Coregonus clupeaformis | reverse complement strand
GATCAGGGCGCTTGTAACTCCAGGGTTGTTGGCCTGCTTTCACGGGGGGCCAGTATGAAAATGTGGGCGTACCTAACTCCCTTAAGTCGCTTCTTGATAAGAGCGGTCTGCTAAATGCATTACAAAAAATTTACAGCCGGTGGTAGACTTACTGTAGTTGTCAATGTGTTGGAGGTAATCAGAAGAGATTTCACCCCATGCTTTCTGAAGCACCTCCCACAAGTTGGGATTGACTTGATGGGGCACTTCTTAATGTATCATACGGCCAAGCTGCTCCCACAACAGCTCAATAGGGTTGAGATCCGATGACCGCGCTGGCCACTCCATTACGCATTAAACAGAACAGCTGACTGTTTTTTCCCTAAATAGTTCTTACATAGTTTGGAGCTGTTGCTGGTCACATTATCCTGTTGTAGGAGGAAATGGTCAACTGCTGCCCACAGGGTATGGCATAGTGCTGCAAAATGGAGTGGATACCTCTTCCTTCTTCAAGATCCCTTTACCCTTTGGGGCCAACCTCCCATTACCACTGTCTGTAAGCACCCCCAGACCACCACACATTGCCTCCACCATGCTTGGACAGATGGGCATCAAGCACCTCTCTCCTTAGCATCTTTTCATTGACTGTACCTTTGTGATCCAACACCTCAAAACTTCATTTGTCTGTCCACAACACTTCTTTCAAATTTTCTTTCTGTCCAGTGTCTGTGTTCTTTTAACATCGTAATCTTTTACTTTTACTGGCCAGTCTAAGATATGGATTTTCTTTTTTTGCAACTGCCCAGAAGGTCAGCATCCCGTAGTCGCCTTCTTCACTGTTGACGCTGAGATCAGGTTAGTGGCACTATTTAATGAAGCTGCCAGCGAGGACCCGTGAGGCGTCAGCTCAAACAAGACACTCTAATGTGTTTGTCCTTGCTCAGTTGTGCACCTGGGCCTCCCCACTCCTCTTTTCTATTCTTACAGAGCTCAGCTTGCTTTGCTCAGGGAAGGGGGAGTAGTACACAGCTGTACGCAGATCTTCAGTTTCTTACAATTTCTGCATGGAATAGCCTTCATTTCAGAACAAGAACAGACTGACAAGTTTCAGAAGAAAGTTATTTGTTTCTGGCCATTTTGAGCCTGTAATCGAACCCACAATAAATGATGCCTGACATAATTAACTAGTCTCAAGAAGGCCAGAAGCAACAAAGCTTTAATCAGCACAACATTTTTCAGCTGGGTAAGCAATTACTTAATTGTAAAAGGGGTTTTCTAATGACTCAATTAACCTTTAAAATGATAAACTGGATTAGCAAACACAACGTTAACAATGTCTACACTGCATTTCGATCAATTTGATGTTATTTTAATGACAAAAATATTGCTTTTCCTTTTTTTAAACAAGGACATTTCTACACTCCAGAATGGTAGTGGGGATATATTCTTAATTCCCATTCCTTTACTTAGATTTTGTGTATTAAGTATAAGGTTGTGAAATTGTTAGGATATTACTTGTTAGATGTTACTGCACTGTCGGAGGCCAGGAAGCACAAGCATTTCTGCCACACCAGCAAAATATGTGCTAAACACGTTATGATACAAATAACATTTGATTTGATTTTATTTGAAACCCAGCGCCTCAGGTGGAAGCTTTGATGAAGCGCTGTCCTCATATTCATCTTTATCGCCTGATATTCCAGCAGCCCATTGACAAGCCTGCAAACAGCCTGCAAACAGCCTGATAAACAAACAGCAAAAACAGCCAGCAAACAGCAGCCTTGCTGACTCATTTTCAGGGGGAAATGGCAATTTCACCTGGACTGGGCTGCCAGGAGAAGGGGAGGGAGAGAGAGAGAGAAAGAGAGAGAGAGAGAGAGAGGGAGGAGAGAGAGAGAGAGAGAGAGAGAGAGAGAGAGAGAGAGAGAGAGAGAGAGAGAGAGAGAGAGAGAGAGAGAGAGAGGAGGCTCTACGGAATTTTGGGGGAACAGAGCTGTTTATCCAGTGGTCATTCCTGCAGGCAAGAATACATCAATTCAAGAAATGGGAAGGTGTGTGTAAAAGTGCAGGGGGAGTGCATGCGTGTGTGTGTATGTGTGGTTTAGGTCCCTTCTGTGTTTGCCCACATGCTAAACTGTTTATTTACTCACCCCTGTGGGCTTAGCCTAGTAGTCTATCTACCTTCATACTCACAGGTCTACAGACGAACGCTCACTCCTTCACCCATTGTAAACACACATATTGAAGGCCAAGGTAGTAGCTGCAATTTCCATGCTGAAGAACAGTATGATATATTTCAACTGACTTGGAGCTTGCATCTTCCTAACTCACACTATCTCACTCTGGAGGAGCCATGGGATTTCCAGAGTCCATTGGAGAGGAAGCAATACCTGTCAATTAATTCAATGGACTACATACGATTTGGCTCCTTGAGCTTGAGGGAGGTGTTTTCACAGTCAGAGATAATGTATTTATCCAATTCACAAACTCTTGTCCATGCCTTTGCTTCCCCTGCATTGTAAGAGCTTGTATACTTTACCTGACATCAACTTCTTTACACAGATATACTACTCATAACTGGATGTAGGAAATTGTTTAGACTCATTCAGGACTGCCTGGGATCCGGCAGAGGTGTTTACTGCTGAATACAGTAAAATAAATGGGAGATGAACACTTGCATGTTAGAGCCTTGAGCTTTGGGAAGGACCAGCTAAAAGGGGGATGGGTACAAGCGCTGGCAGAAGACAGAGGGAACAGGATGTTTATCGTACGCCGACGCATGACTCCTTGACTTCAATTACAGCGTATGCAGGTTTTAGTTTTCAATCACTATTCTATTTATGTATTGTCATGAAAGGATCTCATGAGGAGTCAAACAGAAGCACAGCTCCATGTGTGTGTGTGTGTGTGTGTGTGTGTGTGTGTGTGTGTGTGTGTGTGTGTGTGTGTGTGTGTGTCACAAAGGATTAGCTAGAGACTGATAATATAAAAATAAGCTCAAAGCCCGGAACGAAATGAAGTCTGCAGGCTTATACCACCAGATACCACACAGCTCTGCCATCACAAAACATCAGCATCAGCATCTTACATAGTCACACACACATCATAGCAGTTACCTGCAAGCCCAAACCAAGTTACTTCTGAGTGGAATACGCTTATGAGCTCACACTTCTCTTCTCCCCCACAATCCTAGGGTGTGAGTTTCTTTAGGGTGTCCTGCAGCTGCCTTTAAACAATGTCTGGGGTCCTATTTCTAATGAAATGGAAGCAGGTTGGGGAATATTCCTTTCAAATCAAATCAAATCTACTGTATTTGTCACATACACGTATAAGCAGATGCTATATAATGTGCAGCTTAACGCTTGTGCTTCTAGCTCCGACAGTGCAGTAATATCTAACAATTCCCACAACATACATCTAATATAATACTAAAAAGTAAGTGAATGGGATTTAAGAATATATACATATATGGACAAGCAAATGACAGAGCGTGCATGGATTCAAGATACAGTAGAATATAAGAATAGAATAAGCAGTATATACATATGAGATGAGAAAAGGATATGTAAACATTATTAAAGTGACTAAACTACTTAAAGTGTTAAGTGGATTTCACAAGGCATATGCAGCCTCAAATGCTGTTAGTGATGGCGATTGTTTAACTGTCTGATGGCTCTGAGACAGAAGCTGTTTTCATTCCTCTCGGTCCCAGCTTTGATGCACCTGTACTGACCTCGCCTTCTGGATGATAGCGCATCGCGCAGTGGCTCGGTGGCGACATCGTCACAAAACGATGTCAATCATGCGCAGCGCGGATATGCGTATATGCTTATTAAACTTTAAACACACCCACAAAACAACAAAGGAAACGTAAACGTGAAGTCCAAGGTAGAACACACAACATACTTCACAAGGAACAAGATCCCACAACTAGACAGTGCTAATAGTTTGTTTATGGATGGTCCCTAATCAGAGACAACGAGCGATAGCTGCTCCTGACTGGGAACCACACTGCCAACATAGATCTACACATACTAGATCGACAACATAGAAAAGGCTGGGTCAAGTGAAAATATACACACTCCTTGACTCCTAAACATATAAGCGCCCCCTGAGTCAGGGCTGTGACAGTGAAGGGATGTCCTGATGATCTATTTGCCATGACATCGGCGGCGGTTGGTGTCTGGGAGGGCGGGTAGTTTGCCTCGGTAATGTGGCGCCTGGGTAGACTCATGACTACTCCTTCTTGGAGGAGCCTTCTGTGTTGTGGGAAGTGTGCAGCTGCCGGTACCAGGCGGTGATACAGCCCGACAGGATGCTTCAACTGTGCATCTGGTGGTGTTTGTGAGGGTTTTAGGTGATAACCCACATTTCTTCAGCCTCCTGAGGCTGAAGAGGCTCTGTTGCGGCCTTCTTCACCACACTCTCTATGCGGGGTGGGACCATTTCAGCTCTGTCGGTGACACGCCAAGGAACTTGAAGCTTTCACCTTCTCCACTGCGGTCCCGCTGATGTGTATATGGGGGTGCAAATCTCCGCTGTTTCTGAAGTCCACGATCATCTCCTTGCTCTTGCTGATGCGGAGGAGAGGTTATTTTCCTGGCACCATACTCCCAGAGCCCTCACCTCCGGTTCTGTAGGGAAATGGGCCATTGTTTTTACACTATGTAGCTTTGGATTGCAGCTATTAAGCGTTTTGTGAAATGAGCTTTTAAGGAGATAAAACAAATAGAGAGAGTTTCAAAACATATCTTTGAGAGACAATCCGGCTTTTACTTGACCATGCACATCATTGGAAGATACAGGTACTGAGATCAAATCAAATTGATTTGTCATACGCCGTATACAACAGGTGTAGTAGACTTACGGTGAAATGTTTCCTTGCCAAACTCTCTTTCCAACTGCAGAATTAAACAAGAAAAATAAAAAAACACATGAGAAAATGGACACAAATACTAATGAACATGACCTCTTACACACACACACTCATTGACATTTGAGTAGATGAGGTAAACTCTGTGGGGAGGTAAGTCCTATGGAAGAAATAAAACAGAGGAGAGAAGGATGGATGGAGTGTCTTATAAGCAAAGTTGACGGAAAGCATAAATCTCTCCTCTTGACATTCCATCTCCATCCATCCTCTCCTCCGCCTCCCTCCTTCTTTTTCCCAACTCCCTTTACACACTGCAACTGTGTGTGTGTAAGCACTGATTATACCAAACATTAGGAACATGCAGCTTAATTGGTAGAGCATGGCGCTTGTAATCCCAGGGTAGTGGGTTCCCATCTCGACCACCTATTACTTAAAAATTTATAACACATAGACTGCAAGTCGCCGGATAAAGCGCCTGCTAAATGGCATATTACATTATTATTTTTAATCTTCCTAATATTGAGCTGCATCCCCTTGTTGCGCTCAGAACAGCCTCAATTACTCAAAGGGTCTCAGAACAGCCTCAACACCTTCCAATAGCTGCCTAAACTGTCAGGGCATGGACTCTACAAAGGTGTCGAAAGTGGTTCCACAGTGATGCTGGCCTATGTTGACTCCAATGCTTCCCAGTTGTTTGGGGCCGGGTGGATATCCTTTGGGTGTTGGACTATTCTTGATTTACACGGAAACTGCTGGTTTAAAACCCAGCAGCGTTGCAGTTCTTGACACAAACCAGTGCGCCTGACACCTACTTACCATACCTCCTGCCTTAAAGGCACTTAAATATTTTGTCTTGCCACCTTCTGAAATTTGGCACACAATCCATGTCTCAATTGTCTCAAGGCTTTTAAAAATCCTTCTTTACCCCTGTCTCCTCCTTCATCTTACACTCTCGATTGAAGTAGAGATTTAACAAGTGACTTCTAATATGGATCATAGCTTTACCTGGATTCACCTGGTCAGCTCCTATGTTCATGTACACTCAGTGCATATAACCATGAAAGAAGAACACCTCCCCTGCTCATTTTATGAAGTTTGACAGACATCAGAATTAGATTTCACTATACAGTTCATACTTTACAAGCATTCCAGAACGTTCTAACAAAACCGTTTCACACCCTGCTGAGACCAGCCAGGTAGTTACCCCACACTCAAAACACTTCTTGACAGGTGACTTTGGGCTGAACTTTGTTTCTGATAGGTCTGCTGTTGTATACTAGCTGCTCAGACTTCTATCCGTTGACAATCAGTGTCATGTAATAAAGCTAAAACTGCATCTCTTGACATGCAACATGCTTATATTGAACCTGGGATGGTTCTTAAGGAGAATATTTAACCGTAGTTTCGTGGGTTGATGTTTATGACGCTGACACTGTACATGTTAAAATCCAACAATGGTGAAGATATCAAAATGCAGCATGCTTAGAACGGGATGGTGTTTGTGTGTTAGAGGATTAGTTTCTCTCTCCTGTGTGTGTGTGTGTGTGTGTTATGTGTGTGTGTGTGTGTGTGTGTGTGTTTCTGTAGTACTACAGCAGCAAAATTAATAATTACAGTACAAAGGTTGTCACTCCATCCTCACTAGAGGAAGAGAGGAAGAGAGTGGAAAAAGAGGAAGAGAGGGCTCATAGTTCAGGTAGTTATATTCCACAGCCTGATAAAACATGGTGGGTGGAGGGGAGGAGGGGGGTTGTAGTGGGAGGGAGGTTAGGATGCTGGGATGCTGTGTTGTCTAGCAGAGGTGTGGGGGTAAGGGAATGAGTCACGTTAATTTCTCCTCCCTGATGAGCAGCATGTGATAAGATGGGGAGGGGAGGATGGGGACATCTTCTCCTCTCTTCAATGTCTCTCTTTTATTGACATGAAGGAAGGGGTGGGGAAGGGGAGCTCTCACCAATAAACGCCTAGTCGTTGAGCGAGAGGCACGGAGCAGGATTCTCACAGATACATAACACATGGGCTGGCTCTCTTCCTTCTCTCACCAGCGCTCCCCTAGAATAAATATCATATTGTATTTTTACCTCCTCTTCATCCCTCCCTCTCTCCCCCACTCCCCTCTCTTTATCATTTTCAACACCTTTCTGCCGTTTAAAAGAGATCTCTTTACAAAGTTGAGTGACAGTGGGCTCGCTTCTGTTTAGACTCTAAACTGCAGGGAGCTGAGGGCACCATGTTAGAAATGTTTTATTTTAAATACACAAACACCAAACTACAGACAGAATGGCATCTACTCTGTCACAGACTACAGACTAACAGAGTGGCATCTACTCTGTCATAGACTATAGACTACAGACAGAGTGGTAGCCACTCTGTCACAGACTACAGGACTACAGACAGAGTGGTATCTACTCATCATGACTACAGACTACAGACAGAGTGGCATTCTACTCTGTCACAGACTACAGACTACAGATGAGTGTGTATCGCCGCTTTCCCAGACACAGACCAGCATTAGAGTGGTATCTACCTGTCACAGACTACAAGACTACAGACAGAGTGGCAGCTACTCTGTCACAGACTATGGTATCTTACAGAGTGGTATCTACTTCCTGTCACAGACTACAGACTACAGGTAACACACAGCATAGGAGCAAGACACAGACTAAATAAATAGCTGTTCCAGGCAGGGAAGGATTGTGTGTGTGTGTGTGTGTGTGTGTGGGGAGGTGGGTAGAAAGGGATTAACAGTTACATTGTTGGGATGAAGAGGAGAGGTGGATCCGGGGTGAAGAACAGAACAAAAGCATAGGCTCACCCACTGGGTAACCAGGCCCAGCCAATCAGAATGGGTTTTCCCTAACCAGGGCGTGCGAGCATTTCTGACAGGAATATTTCCTAGTTTCATCAGCTGTCCGGGTGGCTGGTCTCAGACGATCCCACGTGAAGCAGCCGATGTGGAGTGTCCTGGGCTGGCGTGGTTACACGCGGGTCTGCGGTTGTGGACCGTTGTACCATCAAATTCCTTCAAAACGACGTTGAGGTGGCTGGTGGTAGAGCAAAATAACGCAAAATTTTCTGGCAACAGCTTCCCTGCGGGACATTCCCTGCAGTCAAAGTATGCCAATTACACTCTCTCAAAACTTCAGACATCTGTGGCATTGTGTTATGACAAAATTGCACATTTTAGAGCGGCCTTTTTATTGTCCCCTTGAGCACAAGGTGCACTCTGTGTAATGATCATGCTGTTTAAACCTCTTTCTGGATAGGAATTTATCTCAATTTCCGCCTAAAATGAAATACCCAAATCTAACTGTGTCACGATCATGAGAGATCGGACGGACCAAGGCGCAGCGTGGATATGGGCTGTATATATGTTTATTAAATATCAAACACAACGACAAAATAACAAACAAAGTCCAAGGCAGCACAACACAACATACTTAACATTTGAACAAGATCTCACAACCCACTAGTGTTAATAGGCTGTTTGGCAGTGGTCCTCAATCAGAGACAACGAGCTGCACAGCTGCTCTCTGATTGGGAACCACACCGCCAACTTAGGAAATACACATAATAGAAACTTACCCATAGAAAATACATAACACAGAACATATACACCCTGACTTAACATATGATATTAAGTCCCCCTGAGTCAGGGCGTGACAAACTGCCTGTAGTTTTGCATCTGAAGTATGATACGCACATTCCCAATACTATTTGAAAGGAAACATTTGAAGTTTGTGGATGGAACGGAGAATATGGCAACACAATAGATTCAAAAAGATAAAATAAACAAAAAAACTAAAAAAAACTATAAATATTATTTTTATAACAACATCTTTGAAATGCAAAGGCTACATTGATATAGAAGGGGGATACTCCTAGATATTGTCCACAACAGGGCACCAAGTGTGCAAAGTTTCAGATCATTGATATTTTCAAGAATGAGAGAGCTTACATAATATTTATAGTAGGAAGTCTCCCTGGTGTATATACACTACCAGTCAAAAAGTTTTGGACACACCTACTCATTCAAGAGTTTTTCATTTTTACTATTTCTATGACAGAAGAATAACAGTGAAGACATCAAAACCATGAAATAACACATATGGAATCATGTAGTAACCAAAAAGTGTTAAACAAATCAAAATATGTTTTAGATTTTAGAATCTTCAAAGTAGTCACCTGCTGCCTTAATAGACAGCTTACACTCTGGGCATTCTTCCTCAACCAGCTTCATGAGGAATGCATTCAATTAACAGGTGTGCCTTGTTAAAAGTTATTAATTTAGGAATTTCTTTCCTTCTCTTAATGCTTGAGCCAAACTAAAGTTGTTTTGAAAGCATTCTATTTCCTGACTCTTTCCACATTTTGTTAGGCCTTATTCTAAAATTGATTTTTTTTTATTCCCTCACCCATCTACACACAATACCCAATAATGACAATAAAAACTGTTTTTTAAGCATTTTTGCTAATTTATTACGAATAAAAATAAAAATATGACATTTACATAAGTATTCAGACCCTTTACTCAGTACTTTGTTGAAGCACCTTAGGCAGTAAAATTACAGCCTCGAGTCTTCTTGGGTATGAGACGCTGCTGCTTGGTACACCTGTATTTGGGGAGTCTCTCCCATTCTTTCTGCAGATCCTCTCAAGCTCTGTCAGGTTGGATGGAGAGCGTAGCTGCACAGCTATTTACAGGTATCTACAGAATGGTTCAAGTCCAGGTCTGGCTTTTGGCTACTTCATGACATTCAGAGACTTGCACCAAGCCACTCCTGCGTTGTCTCTGGCTGTGGTGCTTAGGTTTGTTGTCCTGCTGGAAGGTGAATCTTCTGTCACGCCTGGCTCTGGACCCCCTGCTGGCGTTGAGCCAGTAAAAGCTGTTTCTATGTGTTTTGTGTCTTTGTGTTTATTCAGTTCCATTTGTTTGATATGGTTTGTGGTTTTTAATCAGAGGTAATGCAGCATCGCTGTTGCTTGTTGTTTCTGACGGGGAACCATACTTAGGCAGCCTGTTTTCACAGTGTGGCAGATCTCAGCCTGCAGGCGGTTTGTGTCTGTTACTAAGGACTCTACTGCACGTTTTGTTGCTTTGTTCGCTCGCAGAATTAACAACAAAAGTATGTTCACTCATCACGCTGCGCATTGGTCCA
>NW_025540084.1:0-10013 GCF_020615455.1 Coregonus clupeaformis | reverse complement strand
TACCCTCCTCACCCTCATACCCTTTAGCAGGTAACGTTAGTTTTAGAAGTGGGGAGGACATAACCTAGGCATCTAAAGCTCAATTCCTGCATTTCTACTAGGGCTGTCCCCAACAACAAAAACATCTTTGGTCAACCAAGAGTAGTCAATCTACTGTAGAGATAGCGGGAGAGGTTGTGTTTTTCTCTAGCAGGAGGTAAGCTTGGCTTCTTATATGGTGTTGAGTAAAGCTTAAACCATGTATTTAGATCGTAGGTAGGTAGTTGTAGTTAGGTATTGTAGGTAGTTTATTTAGGTAGTTATTTAGGTAGTTATTGTAGGTTTCCGTAGGTAATTATTGTAGGTAAGTATTGTTTACGGCGGAGCCCAGAAGCGATCGAGGCTAGCTAGCTAGCGGTGTAGGTACTGTTAACGCATAGCAACGGTGAGAGTTGTTTCCAATGTTATTTCACGCTTAAGAGTACCTGTAATTAAGCGAAAGCTAGCTACCTACCATTCAGCCGTTTTTCTAACCTCATTATCTGAGCCATCAACGTTAGGTAGTTAGTAGCTACTGTACTTAATTACACCTACTGATTGCAGAAGACAAATGTTAGCTGGCGTCGGGTATAGTTTGGCTATACATAGCTTGGGCTTTGTCGTAAGGGCTAGCTAGCCAACGTTTAATTATTGCTGCGTTATGAAAGGAACTAGACACGGACCACGAATTATCTGTTTAGTGTGTTAACACACTATTGGTAGTTTGTTGTAACCAAGTATTGGTGCTAAACTGTGTGTTATTGGATGCTAGCATGCGAGAGTAGCTATGGTGTCATAGTTAGGCATCGTGGGCTGTTGTGGGTAGTTATTGTAGGTTAGCATTGTTTTCGGGCGGTGCCAGGTGTAGCACGGTTAGCTAGCTAGCCGTTTTTCGAACAGAGTCAACACAGTAGCCATTGTGTGCTGTACTGTGGCAGCTAAAACAATTGTATTTGTGCTAGCTAGCCAACGTTTAATTATTGCTCGTTATGAAAGGAACTAGACACGACACTAATTATCTGTTTAGTGTGTTAACACACTATTGGTGGTTTGTTGTGACCAAGTGTTGGTGCTAAACTGTGTGTTATTGGATGCTAGCATGCTAGTTAGCTATGGTGTCATAGTTAGCTAGCTGAAAAAGTGGGGTTGAGTCTATTCCTTGAAACATTGAACCGCTGTGGTTTACAAACAATTCTGATATCTAAGGTGGAAGTTGGGAGAGTTTTGTTCGGGTAGGTTCAGTGAAACAATTATAGTTTCTGAGGTGGAAGTTTTGGTGAGGGGAGGCCCTGCTCTCTCCTCTCCCAGATGTTTAGTTCCTTTCATTCCGATCTCCTCTGCATTATTGTAGCCATTTGCTACAGCCTGTCAACTATGCCTCTGCCTATCCCTGTTCTCTCCTCTCTGCACAGGCTACACAAACGCCTCACACCAAGCGTGGCTGCTGCCTCTCCTAACCTGGTGGTCCCTCTGCGCACCCCACACCTAGAGTTCCAGGTCTCAGGCAGCCTCTGGAACTGCCGTTCTGCTGCCAACAAAGCGACTTCATCCCAGCCTATGCTAACCTCAGTCCTCGAAGCTTCCTGGCGCTGACGGAAACATGGATTACCACTGAAAACACTGCTACTCCTACTGCTCTCTCCTCGTCTGACCATGTGTTCTCGCATACCCCGAGAGCATCTGGTCAACAGAACTCATCTCTCCCAAGTGGACATTCTCAATTTTCCCCCTAACCCATCTGTCTATCTCCTCATTTGAATCCCATGCTGTCACAGTCACTATCCCATTTAAGCTTAATATCCTTGTCATCTATCGCCCTCCAGGTTCCTTGGAGAGTTCATCAATGAGCTTGGCGCCTTGATAAGTTCCTTTCCTGAGGATGGCTCACCCCTCACAATTTTGGGGGATTTCAACCTCCCTACGTCCACATTTGACTCATTTCTCTCTGCTCCTTCTTTCCACTCCTCTCTCTCTTTTTGACCTCACCTCTCTCATGTCCCCCTACCCACACAAGGCAGGCAATACGCCCGACCTCATCTTTACTAGATGCTGCTCTTCTACTAATCTCACCAACTCCCACTCCATGTCTCCGACCACTACTTTGTTTCCTTTTCTCTCTCGCTCTCCTCCAACCTACTCACTCTGCCCCCTACACAGATGAATGTTCGCACCGCAACCTTCGCTCTCTCTCTCCCACTACTCTCTCCTCTTCCATCCTATCATCTCTTCCCCTCTGCTCAATCCCTTCTCCCTCCAATCTCCTGATTCTGCCTCCTCAACCCTCCCTTCCTCCCTTTCTGCATCCTTTGACTCTCTGTGTCCCCTATCCTCCCGGCCGGCTCGGTCCTCCCCTCAGGCTCCGTGGCTTGATGACTCATTGCGAGCTCACAGAACAGAGCTCCGGGCAGCGGAGTGAAATGGAAGAAAACAAACTCCCTGCCGACCTGGCATCTTTTTCACTCCCTCCTCTCTACATTTTCTTCATCTGTTTCTGCTAGCGGCCACTTTCTACCACCTAAATTCCAAGCATCTGCCTCTAACCCTAGGGAAGCTCTTTGCCACATTTTCCTCCCCTGCTGAATCCTCTCCCCCTCTCTCTGTGGATGACTTCGTCAACCACTTTGAAAAGAAGGTTGACGACATCCGATCCTCGTTTGTTAAGTCTAATGACACTGCTGGTCCTACTCACACTGCCCCTACCCTATGCTTTGACTTCTTTCTCCCCTCTCTCTCAGATAAAATCCTCGACTTGTGACTGCAGGCCGCCCAACAACCTGCCCGCTTGACCCCATCCCCTCCTCTTCTCCAGACCATCTCCGGTGACCTTCTCCCCTACCTCCACCTCGCGCTGATCAACTCATCCTTGACCGCTGCCATGTCCCTTCCGTCTTCAAGAGAGCGAGAGTTGCACCCTTCTCAAAAAACCAACACTCGATCCCACTGATGTCAACAACTACAGACCAGATCCCTTCTTTCTTTTCTTTTCCAAAACTATTGAGCGTGCCGTCTTTAGCCAACTCTCTGCTATCTCTCTCAGAATGACCTTCTTGATCCAAACCAGTCAGGTTTCAGGACTGGTCATTCAACTGAGACTGCTCTTCTCTGTGTCACGGAGGCTCTCCCGTACTGCTAAAGCTAACTCTCTCTCTCTGCTCTTGTCCTTCTAGACCTGTCTGCTGCCTTTGATACTGTGAACCATCAGATCCTCCCCTCTCCACCCTCTCTGAGCTGGGCATCTCCCGGCGCGGCTCACTCCTGGATTGCGTCCTACCTGACCGGTCGCTCCTACCAAGTGGCGTGGCGAGAAGCTGTCTCCGCACCACGTGCTCTCACCACTGGTGTCCCCACAGGCCTCGTTCTAGGCCCTCTCCTATTCTCCCCTATACACCAAGTCACTTGGCTCTGTCATATCCTCACATGGCCTCTCCTATCATTGCTACGCTGACGATACACAACTAATCTTCTCCTTTCCCCTTCTGATAACCAGGTGACGAGATGCATCTCTGCATGTCTGGCAGACATATCAGTATGGCCTGACGGATCACCACCTCAAGCTGAACCCTGGCAAGACGGAGCTGCTCTTCCTCCCGGGAAGGACTGCCCGTTCCATGATCTCGCCATCACGGTTGACAACTCCGTTTGTCTCCCCAGAGTGCGAAGAGGCCTTGGCGTGACCCTGGACAACACCCTGTCGTTCTCCGCTAACATCAAGCGCGTGACCCGATCCTGCAGGTTCATGCTTTACAACATTCGGAGAGTACGACCCTGCCTTACACAGGAAGCGGCACAGGTCCTAATCCAGGCACTTGTCATCTCCGTCTGGATTACCTGCAACTTCGCGTTGGCTGGCCTCCCTGCCTGTGCCATTAAACCCCTACAACTCATCCAGAATGCCGCAGCCGCCTGGTGTTCAACCTTCCTCCTCCGCACACATTCACTCGGCTTCCAGTTGAAGCTCGCATCCGTTACAAGACGTCATGGTGCTTGCCTATGGAGCAGTGAGGGGAACGGCACCTCCCGTACCTTCGGGGATACTGATCAGTCCCTACACCCAAACGAGGGCATTGCGTTCATCCACCCTGGCTCCCTTCCTCTGCGGAAGCATAGTTCCCCGCTCAGCCCAGTCAAAACTGTTCGCTGCTCTGGCACCCCAATGGTGGAACAAGCTCCCTCACGACGCCAGACAGCGAGTCACTCACCACCTTCCCGGGAGACATTTGAAACCCCACCTCTTTAAGGAATACCTGGGATAGGATAAAGTAATCCTTCTACCCCCCAAAAAAATAAAATAAAATAAAAAATAAAATAGTGTAAAGTGGTTTTCCCACTGGCTATAGGGTGAATGCACCAATTTGTAAGTCGCTTCTGGATAAGAGCGTCTGCTAAATGACGTAAATGTTGCCCTTGAGCAAGGCACTTAACCCTAATTGCTCCTGCAAGTCGCTTCCTGGATAAGAGCGCCTGCTAAATGACTAAAATGTAAATGTAAATGTAGTCTTTTTCTTTCATTTTTAAATGTGTATTTTTCCATATATAGACACACCTAGGTGTTTTAATAAAATCAACTATATATACTGAACTTGTCTGATGCGCGCTGTTTGATTAAATAATTAAAACACACAAATGACTCAAGAGGGAGCCAGAGGTCAAGATAGCTCCAGAACTTACCGGTAATAGGCAACCTTTTCCATTTGGGTGCCAATTTATCGTACCATTTCTACCAATCTGCCAGTTATAATTTTCATATGCACATTTTTCGTAGAACAGTTTCAAATAGTATTTGCTATCTCAAAATCATTGTCTGTGGTTAATCTATATTCTAAATCGAAATGAAAATTATTCAAATCTAAGTAGCTTTTATTGCCATCGCCAACTATGTAAAAAATAGCCTACATAAAGACAACACATAAAAACTATTGCAGCCTGCAGGTAGAAAATATCCTGAACAATAAATATCCTATAAATCAAATTGCCTTCGCATGGCCTGTCTTCAACGAACTTGAAACATTGTAGCAACTATCAACACCCAGAGACTCCTGCTAGCAAACTTGAAACATTGTATAAAATATTTGTGCAAGGGACACAGCAAACAACGCACATAATTAAAGGTTATGAAACAATGAATACCCACAAAATGGTGGAGAGCGCATTCTGGTGCTTTGTGCATCGGATCCACAATCCCCATATTCTTGGACCGTTGGCACCCCCACGGCCTCAATGGATTAGTCCACTGAGACAGGCACATCCCCACGGCCTCCTCAATGGATTAGTCCACTGAAGACAGGCACTCCCCACCGGCCTCCTCAATGGATTAGTCCACTGAGACAGGAACAAAATCAGACAGGTGTCTCGCGGCAATTAAAAATATAATTTATTTGCGACTGGCGAACTAAAAAAAAATCTCATGTTTTTCAATACAGACCCCTTTTGTCATACAGTATTCCACATAAGGCATCCAGACCTTATGAAAGTTGCCCAGTATACCCTGAATCCGGTAATAAATCAAATCTAGTGATGCATAACTTGACATTTCTGCCATCGATTATGACATTTGTATTTATTATGGATCCCCATTAGTTCCTGCCAAAGCAGCAGCTACTCTTCCTGGGGTCCAGAAAAATTAAGGCAGTTATACAATAATAATAATATGCCATTTAGCAGATGCTTTTATCCAAAGCGACTTACAGTCATGTGTGCATACATTTTTTTCGTATGGGTGGTCCCGGGATCGAACCCACTACCCTGGCGTTTACAAGCACCGTGCTCTAACAATTGAGCTACAGAGGACCACCCATTTTAAAAAACCTTACAAACATTCACAACAGATTTCACAACACATTAAGTGTGTGCCCTCAGGTCCCTACTCTACTACCACATATCTACAACACAAAATCAATGTGTATAGTGTGTATGATATCGTGTGTTTCAATGCATGTGTCTGTGCCTATGCTTGTGTTGCTTCACAGTCCCCGCTGTTTCCATAAGGTATTTGTATCTGTTTTTTTGATCCTAATTTACTGCTTGCATGAGTTACTTGATGTGGACTAGAGTTCCATCTAGTCATGGCTCTATGTAGTACTATGCACCACCCACCGCCTCAGGGTAACAGTATCACTCTGGTTCATAGGCATATAATTACTGTATACAATAGCTTTGGGATCAGCAGAGGCATTCAGGGCAAGTTAGAGGGACATAAATTATAGTTACTTACATTGTGTCTTCCAACTTCCCTGGGATAATGTACATTTGCTGAAGCATTATGACAACTCAGCGACACAATGGTAGGAATTAAATGAGCTGGACTTGGGTCATTGATAAGTCATTTTCTCAAAGCAGCCTTATAATGCTGTGAAAGGATTTGGTGGATCCCATCCTCCTTATAATACGAGCTTTTTTTCCATAAGGTATCAACATTGTCAATAAATGTTACACCCACAGAGCTGCAATAGTCTCTAGACAGTTATGGAGGGCTAAAAGTCTGCTGAAACGTTCAATGCCATGATTTAGGGAGGGCTCAGGGCCAGATATTATGGGACATTTGGTGGTGTCAAGTAGAGACCCAATCAGTTCTTTAAAATCCATCTTCAGCTGTTCTGAGCTGCCCTTCATAATGGCATTGAATCCCACATGAACTTCATGATAAACTGAATTTCCTGATGCTGGTTTAAAATGTTTGGGAGCAGGTTATTGATGTCCTGTACTCGTGCTCCTGGATAGCACAACGTTTTTGCTCCAGGGACTGAGACATTTCTCACAATTGAACTGCCCAATACAACGGCCGGAGAAGGAAATTAAGAAATCCGCCCATTCCCACTGTCACGATCGTCGGTGAGAGAGGGAGGACCAAGGCACAGCGTTGAATGCGAACATATTTATTTATATAATGATCACACGAACAAAACGTAAAACGTGACGTCCCTGGTTACATACGAACCAACACGGAACAAGAAACCACAATGAATGAATAACGGCTACCTAAGTATGACTCCCAATCAGAGACAACGAGCTACAGCCGTCTCCGATTGGGAGCCACCCTGGCCAACATAGATATACAACAACTAGAACCAACACACATGAAAAACTCACACCCTGGCTCAAACATATCAGAGTCCCCCGAGCCAGGCGGACAGTACCCCCTCCCAAAGGCGCGGACTCCGACCGCGCCAACCAAATACCACAGGGAGGGACCGGGCACTCCGCCTTGGCGGCAGATCCGCTCCGAGGGCATGATCCCCACTCGCTCTCTAACCCCCAAAGTACCCCTGGTCCCGGTCGGGCCCTGCTGACCGGAGCTGACTGCACACTGGTGGAGCGGATTGCTCTAGCTCGGGTGAAGCAGCTGACCCGTGCTGAACCAGGCACCAGTGGAACAGGCACGGGCTGTGCCCGGACTGACGACGCCGCACCACTGGCTTGGTGTGGAGCATGAACGCCCGAGCCGGGCTGACGCAAACTTGCACCCCTGACTGGTGCGGGAGCAGGAGCGGGCCGAACCGGTGTTCAAACGCACCACTGACTTGGTGCGGGGGCAGGAACGGGCGGCCGGGCTGACGGAGCGCACCACTGACTTGGTGCGGGGAGCAGGAACGGGCCGAGCCGGTGACGAAGCGCACCACTGACTTGGTAGCGGGGAGCAGGAAACGGGCGTATCCGGGCTGACGAGCGCACCACTGACTTTGCGGGAGCAGGAACGGGCCGGGCCGGTGACTGAGCGCACCACTGACTTGGTGCGGGGAGCAGGAACGGGGCCGAGCCGGGCTGACGGCGCCACTACGACCCGGTGCGGAGCAGGAACGCGAGCCGGCTGACGAGCGCACCACTGACTTGGTGCGGGGAGCAGGACGGCCGAGCCGGGCTGACGACGCGCACCATTGGCCTGTACGGGAGCAGGAACAGGCCGGACCGTGCACTGGGACACACACCACTGGTCCTACGCGAGGGATCTGGAATGGGCCGGACCGAACTGGTAACACACCCCAGTACCTCTCGCCGTGCCTCTCCACCTTCCATCCCCTCTTCGACCAGTGGCCCCCTAACCTGGCGGCCTCCTCTGCACAACCCGCTGGGCCGCTCTGCCGCGGTCTCCTGCTGGCCCGTCGTCCACGGCGAAGAGCCCCCTAAAAATGTTCTGGGGCGTCTTTCCTACCTCGCTGGACCAGGTCTCCATGTCCTCGCCAGCCTTTCGCCCTTCTGCTTCCATGTCAAGCCCCTTCTCTTCCTCACCCGGCGGACCCAGTCGAGGAGGCGAAGGAGATCTGCTAGAGATCTCCCTGGCGATGGCTCCTGGACACGCTGCTTGGTCCAGTCTTGGTGGTTTCTTCTGTCACGATCAGTCGGTAGAGAGGAGGACCAAGGCGCAGCGTTGAATGCGAACATATTTATTTATATAATGATCCACCACCGAACAAAACCGAAAACGTGACGTCCTGGTTACATACACGAACCAACACGGAACAAGAAACCACGAATGAATGCCTAACATTTCACCCGAGTATGACTCCCAATCAGAGACAACGATCTACAGCCGTCTCCGATTGGGAGCCACCCTACAACATAGATATACAACAACTAGAACCAACACACATGAAAACTCACACCCTGGCTCAACATACTAGAGTCCCCGAGCCAGGGGCGTGACACCCACCCCTTTACACAATTTGTTGAGCCTTTCACGGGCCCACAAAAGCAGGATAGCGCGCACCGCTGCTCCCGCGATAGGTCCAGGCAGTCTCCCCGTCAGATCCAGAGAGAGGGAAAGGAGCCGAACTCGACGACGAAGCCGCTGCTGGAGTCAGCATAGTTTTGGGAGGATAACCAACCTTCCAATATGGCAATGCATTTCTTAGCCGCTATTAATGCTAGGACACAGTTTATTCTGATAAGTCTCCAGCATCAACATTTCCAAGCAAACAAAAAACAGAGAGAAGGGGAGAATCTGTAGACATGTCTTTGGAGATAAAAGAACATACTCTTTGCCAGAATTCAGCCAGCCTTCACAAGATCATATGCAAATACAGTATGTCCCCTTTTGTGTTTTTCACCTCCAGCAGAGGAATTACATTTCTGAATGCACGATATTCAGTGTTAACCTGCAGTAATTTATGTCTGAGATGATATGAACATGACTGGGCATTCTAACATCTGTATCCATTCATCGTCATCAATAGCATCTCCCAGGTCTTCCTCACATTTTAGTTTTACATTTTTTTGTGTCATCGGGAAAAGCCTCTATCAACCCTTGATACAGTTCAGAACATCAACTTTAGAGGTTTGTCAGACTGCCTTAAAATAGTTTCAATCTTTTAAACTTCTGGTTTTGTCCAGTGTTTGCTGCACAGAGAGAATAACGTTCACCTCCGCGCTATTCTCAGGTTGCTGACCCTGCTAAGACCCCCTATTACCATCTGATTCTGCTCAGAAGTGGCAAAGAATTGACTTGGTGTACATTTCTACATTATATTATCCAAGACCATTATTCCCAGATCCCAGACTGTAGCCTACCCATCAACTCAAGATGGAACTTTGTATCCATTCGGGTGATTGTTATAATAAAAAAAAATCAGAGCTCCGTAGTTCTTAGTCTTTCCAAGGCTGTCTGACCCTCTTGAGGGACACCATCTGATCCTGCTAAGACATGATGAGCATAGTGTTGTGTACTGACTGTGCACCATGACAGTGTAGCCTGTAGAGCTGTTTATACCGTGTGAAAAGTAGGGAATTAGCTTAGGGAACTGACAGATCAATAACGTTACATTGCTATACTGACTCTAATAAAACTCACATCGCGCTGTCAAAAAAACGTCAGGATACGATCTTAAATCGTTTGGCCGTTGGTTTCATCATTTGATTCAGGTCTAGTGTAGTCCCCGTGTAGCTCAGTTGGTAGAGCATGGCGCTTGCAACGCCAGGGTTATGGGTTCAAGTTCTCCCACGGGGGAGGCAGTATGAAAATGTATGCACTCACTAAAACTGTAAGTCGCTCTGATGACGTCTCT
>NW_025540083.1:0-10043 GCF_020615455.1 Coregonus clupeaformis | reverse complement strand
TAAACCCTCCTTTCTCCCCCTCCTTACACCTCTAACCCCTCCCCTCCTTCTCCCCTCCCACCTCTAACCCCTCCCTCCTTCTCCCTCCTCCCCTTACACCTCTAACCCTCCCTCTTCTCCTCCTTACACCTCTAACCCCTCCCCTCCTTCTCCCTTACCACTCCTTCAAACCCTCCTTCTCCCCCTCTCCCCCCTACACTTCTAACCCTCCTCCTTCTCTCATACACCTCTAACTCCTCCCCTTTTCTCCCCTACACTCCTAACCCTCCTCCTTCTCCTCCTTTTCCTACACCTCTAATCCTCCTCTTTCCTCCCTACACTCTAACTCCTCTCCTTCTCCTCCTTTCTCCCCTTACACCTCTAACTCCTCCCTCCTTCTCCCCTTACACCTCTAACCCTCCCTCCCCCCTTAAACCTCTAACCCTCCCTCCTTTCTCCTCCCCTTACACCTTAACTCCTCCCTCCTTCTCCCCCCCCTTTTACACCTCTAACCCCTCCTCTTCCCCCCCCCCCCCCCCCTTCTCCCCCCCACTCTAACTCCTCCCTCCTCTTCTCCCCTTTTTACACCTCTAACTCCTCCCTCCCCCCCTTACACCTCCTAACCTCCTCCTTCTCCCCCTCTCCCCTTACACCTCTAACCCCTCCTCCTTCTCCCCCTTACACCTCTAACCCTCCCTCCTTCTCCCCTTACACCTCTAACTCCCCCTCCTTCTCCCCCTTACACCTCTAACTCCTCCCTCCTTCTCCCTTTTACACCTCTAACCCTCCCTCCTTCTCCCCTTTAAACCTCTAACCCTCCTCCTTCTCCCCTTCCCCCTTACACCTCTAACCCCTCCCTCCTTCTCTCCTCCTTTACACCTCTAACCCTCCCTCTTTTCCTCCCACTCCTAACTCCTCCCCCTTCTCCCCTTACACCTCTAACTCCTCCCTCCTTCTCCCCCCCTACACCTCTAACCCTCCTCCTTCTCCCCTACACCTCTAACCCCTCCCTCCTTCTCCCTCCTTACACCTCTAACCCTCCCTCCTTCTCCCCCCCCCCTTACACCTCTAACCCTCCTCCTTCTCCCTCCCACACACCTCTAACCTCCCCTCCTTCTCCTCCTCCCTAACCTCCCCCCCTTCTCCCCTTACACCTCTAACCCCTCCTCCTTTTCTCCCCTCCCATTACACCTCTAACCCTCCTCCTTTCTCCCCTTCTCCTCCCTTACACCTCTAACCCTCCCCCCTTTTCCCCCTTACACCTCTAACCCCTCCTCCTTCTCCCCCTTACACCTCTAACCCTCCCCCTCCTCCCCCTACTCCTCTAACCCTCCCTCCTTCTCCCCTTCTCCTCTTACTCTCTAACCCTTCCTCCTTCTCCCCTTACTCTAACCCCTCCCCTCCTTCTCCCCTTTCTCCCCCTTACCCTCTAACCCCTCCCTCCTTCTCCCCCTTTCTCCCCTTACACTCTAACCCTCCTCCTTCTCCTCCTTTTCTCCTCTTACACCTCTAACCCCTCCCTCCTTCTCCCCCTTACACCTCTAACCTCCCCCTCTTCTCCCCTTACACCTCTAACCCCTCCCTCCTTCTCCCCCTTAAAATTCCTCTAACTCCTCCCTCTCTCTCCTTCTCCCTCCCTTTTTCTCCCCTTTACACCTCTAACCCTCCTCCTTCTCCCCTTCTCCCCTTACACCTCTAACCCTCCTCCTTTTTCTCCCCTTACACCTCTAACTCCTCCCCTTTTCCCCTTACACCCCCTAACCCCTCCTCCTTCTCCTCCCCCCCTTTCTCCCCTTACACTCCTAACCCTCCCCTCCCCTTCTCCCCTTCTCTTACACCTCTAACTCCTCCCTCTCCTCCCCCCTTACACCTCTAACTCCTCCCTCCTTCTCCCCCTTCTCCCCTTACACCTCTAACCTCCTCCTTCTCCCCTTACACCCCTAACCCTCCCCTCCTTCTCCCCTCACTTAAACCCTCCCTCCTCCCCCTACACCTCTAACCCCTCCCCTCCCCCTCTTTTTACACCTCTAACCCCTCCCTCCTTCTCTCCCCTTCTCCCCCTTACACCTCTAACCCTCCTCCTTCTCCCCCACACCTCTAACCCTCCTCCTTCTCCTCCCACACCTCTAACCCTCCCTCCTTCTCCCCCCTTACAATTATAACCCTCCCTCCTTCTCCCTCCTTCTCCCCCACACCTCTAACCCTCCCTCCTTCTCCTCCTTACACCTCTAACCCTCCCTCCTTCTCCCTTCTCCCTTACACTCTAACTCCTCCTTCCCTCTCCTTACACCTCTAACCCTCCTCCTTCTCCCCAACCTCAACCCTCCTCCTTCTCTCCCCTACACCTCTAACTCCTCCTCCTTCTCCCCTTTACACTCTAACCCCTCCTCCTTCTCCTCTTCTCCCCTTAAGCACCTCTAACCTCCCTCCTTCTCCCCCTTTCTCCCCTTACACCCTAACCCTCCCTCCTTTCTCCTCTCTTACACCGCTAACCCTCCTCCTTTCTCCCTCTCCCTTTACACCTCTAACCCTCCCTCCTTCTCCCCCATTACACCTCTAACTCCTCCTCCTTTCCCCTGTTCTAACCCCTCCCTCCTTCTCCCCCCTTCTCCTCTCTTACACCTCTAACCTTCCTTCTCCTTACACCTCTAACTCCTCCCTCCTTCTCCCCTTACACCTCTAACCCTCCCTCCTTCTCCCCTTTACACCTCTAACCCCTCCTCCTTCTCCCCTCTCTTCCCCTTACACCTCAAACCCCTCCCTCCTTCTCCCCTTTACAGCTCAAACCTCTTCCTTCCTTCTCCCCTTCTCCCCTTACACCTCTAACCCTTCCTTACATCTCTAACCCTTTTCCCCCTTACACCTCTAACTCCTCCCCTCTCTCCCCTACACCTCTAACCTCCCTCTTCTCCCCTTCCTTACACCTCTAACCCTCCCTCCTTCTCCCCCCTTCCCCCTTTACACCTCTAACCTCCCTCCTTCTCCCTACACTCCAAACCCTCCTCCTTCTCCCCCTTCTCCCTACACTCTAACCCCTCCCCTTCTCCCCCTCCTCACACCTCTAACCCTCCCTTCTCCCCCCACACCTCTAACCCCTCCCTTCTCCCCCTTACACCTCTAACCCCTCCCTCCCTTTCCCCCACCCTCAAACCCTCCTCCTTCTCCCTCTTCTCCTCCTTACACCTCTAACCCTCCACTATCACTTCATCCACCTCATCATTATACCCCCCCCTCACCCTCCCATCCTTATACCTCTACCCCATCCCTCTGGCCTCCCCCTTATACATCTCTATTACCTCCCCTTCTCCCCTTCACATCTCACCATCATCTTGTCACATGCCTCTAACCCTCCTCTTCTCCTTCCTACACCTCTTCAACCCTCTCATCACTATACATCCCCTTCCACACCTAACCCACTCCTCTATACATGTCCCATCTATCTGGCCCTCATCATTATCACTCTATCAAACCCCTCCCTCCTATACACCCCATTTTCTATTTTGTTCATCCTCCGTTCTACCCACCTTACCCTTCTTTCCCTACTTTATTTTTCTGGTCCTCTCTTTCCACTCCCCTCCCTCTCTTTCTCCACCCCTCCCCATCTCTTTCTCTCCCACCCACAGACCCTTTGCTTCTCTCTTTCTGGCCTTGGTAGAACCTGTAAAAACATCAATCTCATGTCCTTGTTATATCTAGAGCGTATACTGTACCGTACAGGCCTCTCTTCCTCCATTCCCCCCTCACTCCACTCCTCCCAGTATCCCCTCTGTATTGAAATTAAATGCGATAGTAGGACCTTGAGTCTGGTTCCACACCGCTTCTCTCTCTAAATAGCTAAAGATCCTTCAAGTTATGGGCCCCAAGATGTAACAGGTCATCGACTCAGAATTTTAATCACATCACACACAACATTGATTCTATTCAAAAATAATCGGGGGCGAACCATACATTTTTCTGTGTTCCTTAAACACTGACAGGAGGAGAAATGTTCAGGCTACATGCTAGAAGGGGAAAACATCTTTAGAGGTGTGTTTGATATGCTGACAGTGAGGTATAATGGACATAAACATGGGAATACTCCTGGTGTATATCATGTTTAGTCTGAGGTGAAGTTGTGGGATAATAGTAAGTTATGCATTCTGACAGTGAACAATGGAGATACCGTAGACCTATTGATATAGACTCAGGATAGAGGGATGTACAGGGGAGATGGACCTATTGATATAGACTCAGGATAGAGGGATGTACAGGGGAGATGGACCTATTGATATAGCCTCAGGATAGAGGGATGTACAGGGAGATGGACCTATTGATATAGACTCAGGATAGAGGGATGTGCACCAGGGAGATAGGATGGACCTATTGATATAGACTCAGGATAGAGGGATGTTCAGGGAGATGGACTTCATGATAATGACTCAGGGATAGAGTGGACAGGGGAGATGGACCTATTGATAAGACTCCCGGGATAGAGGGATTCCTTACAGGGGAGATGGACCTATTGATAAGACTCCCAGGATAGAGGGATGTACAGGGGAGATGGACCTATTGATATAGACTCAGGATAGAGGGATGTACAGGGAGATGGGCTACAATGATATAGACTCAGGATAGGGGGATGCCCTACATGGGAGATGGACCTATTGATATAGACTCCAGGATAGAGGGATGTTACAGGGGAGATGGACCTATTGATATAGACTCAGGATAGAGGGGATGTACAGGGGCAGATGTTGATATAGTGTCACGTTTCGGTGAACAGATGAGGACACAGCTTGGGCGTAAACTTACTCTTTTATTGAGCGAAACGCGATCAAAACAACAAAGACGGTAACGTGACAGTACACGGTCAAACATCCTTAACTTGGAAACAAAACCCACAAAAAACAGAAGGAAAAACTCGACAGTTTTAAATATGGCTCCCAATCAGAGACAACCAGCAAACAGCTGGACACTCGTTGCCTCTGATTGGGAGTCCTCAGGCCAACATAGAAATAGAGAACATAGATCTCTCACACCCTGGCTCAACAACAGTGGTCCCCAGAGCCAGGGGCTGACAGTACCCCCTAAGCGCGGAGCTCCGACCAAGCGTGCCCAACCACATAACCAGGAGGGACCGGGTGGGCCTCCGCCTTGGCTGAGGATCGGCTCTGGGCCCGATCCCCACTCCTCTCCAACCCCCAAGTACCCCTGGTCCGGTCTGCCCCGCTGTCTGGAGCGCGGACTAACCACACGCACCCTCGGCTTGGTGATGGAGCAGGAACGGACCGGACCGGGCTGACGATGCGCACCCCTGGCCAGTGCGTGCCGGGTAGCAACTGGCCGGACGCTGACGATACACACCCCTGGCTTGGTGCGTGGAGCAGAAATGGACCGGACCGGGCTGGACGATCCGCACCCCTGGCCGTCCGTGGAGGAGAAACTGGGCCGAGCCGGTCTGACGATACGCACCCCCTGGCTGGGTGCGGGGAACAGGCACGGCCAGGCGTGCTGGACCGAACTGACAGCACACCACTGGCCTGGTGTGGAGAGCAGGAGCGGCCGGACAGGGCTGGACAAACGCACCACAGACTTGGTGTGGGAGAGCAGGAGCCCGCCGGCCGGACAGGGCCGACGAAGCTTACCACAGACTTGGAGTGGGAGCAGGAATGGGCCGGACCTGGCTGGCGAACACACCACAGACTTGGTGCGGAGCGAAACGGCCGGACGGGCTGTCGAAACGCACCACAGACTTGGTGGGAGCCGGAATGGGCCGAGCCGGGCTTAACAAAACGCACCACAGACTTTGTGCGGGAGCAGGAACGAGGCTCGGGCCGGGCTGACGACACCCACCACCAGGCTCGGCAGTGAGGAACAGGGACAGGCCGGACCGTACTGGGGACACACACCCTGGCCCCCATGCAGGGATCAGAATCGGCCGGACCGGACTGGTAACACACCCCCAGTACCTCTCGCCCGTGCCTCCACACTTTCTCTTCCCTTAGTGATCAGTGTGCCCCCTTAACCTGTTCGGCCTCCTCTGCTGCCAACTCCGCTTGACCGCTCTACTCGCGCCCTCCTGCCCCCGACGTCCACGTCGTGAGAGCCCCCCTAAAAACATTTCTGGGCGGCTCTCCTCTTGCCATGGGCCTCCATGTCTCTAGCCAGACACTCACTCCACTGCTTCAAAGTCCAACCTTTCTGCTCCTCACTTGGCTTGGCCCAGTCGAGACTCTTACTCCACTAAGCTTCAAAGTCACAACTTTCTGTCCTCTACTTGGCCAGGCCCAGTCGAGACTCTTACTCCACTGCTCCATAGACCAACCTCTCTGTCTTCACGCTGCTTGGTCCTTTGCTCAACATTGGGTTCTTCTGTCACGTCGTCGGGAACAGATGAGGACTAAGCGCAGTTCGCCGGCAAACATACTCTCTTTTGTAGTACGCATCAATAACAAAGACGGTAACTTATTGTTAGTCTACGGTCAAACACAACCAACTTGACACAAGAACCCACAAAAAACAAAGGGAAAACCGACAGTTTTAATGGCTCCCAATCAGAGACAACCAGCAAGCTGACACCAAGTTTGCCTCGATTGCGAGTCCTCAGGCCAACATAGAAATAGAGAACATAGATCTACACACCCTGGCTCAACATAACAGTGTCCCCAGAGCCAGGGCGTGACATATAGACTCAGGATAAAGGGATGTACAGGGGAGATGGACCTATTGATATAGCCTCAGGATAGAGGGATGTACAGGGGAGATGTACACGAACAGCGCCGGAGAAGATGGCTGCCGTTTTACAGCCCTCTAACCAATTGTACTATTATGTGTGTTTTTCCGCGTTATTTGGAATTTATTTTGTACATAATGTTTTCACTGCCCTCTTATAACCAAAGAGAGCTTCTGGATATCAGGACAGCGATTACTCACCACACATTGGGCATTTTCTTCAACGCAGGCGTTTCACGAAGGATATCTACAGACCCACCCGGGATAAGGCCCAGATCCCCGTCATTCGCGAGAGGAAGAGACGGAGATATCGCGGACGCAGATCCGGGTGCACAGGTGATCCGGCGAGCGAGTAAACTGCCTCTCCCATCCAATCCCTGTTAGTATACGTTTCGATCTTTTGAGAATAAAATTGACGATTGAGACATCGGTTTATCCTACCAACGGGACATTAAACACTGTAATATCTTATGTTTTTCACGGAGTCAGTGGCTGTCGACAACAATGATAACATTCAGCTAGCAGGCTGCGCGCTTCGTCGGACAGAACGTCTGACTCTGGTAAGACAAGGGGAGGCGGTCTGTGTATATTTGTAAACAACAGCTGGTTGCACAAAATCAAATACTTCATGAAGTCTCAAGGTTTTGCTCGCCACAAATTGAGGTAGATTATCTTATGATAAGCTGTAGATTACACTATTTACCAAGAGAGTTTCATCTATATTTTTCATAGCTGTCTATTTACCACCACAAACCAATGCTGGCATTAAGATTGCACTGAATGAGTTGTACAAGGCCATTAATCAACAGGAAAACGCTCATCCAGATGCAGTAGCTCCTAGTAGCCGGGGACTTTAATGCGGGAAACTTAAATCCGTTTCTACCTAATTTCTACCAACATGTTAAATGTGCAACCAGAGGGAAAAATCAGACCACCTTTTTACTCACACAGAGACGCATACAAAGCTCTCCCTCGCTCCTCCATTTGGCAAATCTGACCATAACTCTATCCTCCTGATTCCAAGCTTATAAGCAAAAACTGAAGCAGGAAGCACCAGTGATTCGGTTAATAAAAAAGTGGTCAGATGACGCAGATGCTGGGCTTCACAGGACTGTTTTGCTAGCACAGCACGAACATGTTCGGGATTCTTCAGACAGCATTGAGGAGTACACCACATCAGTCACTGGCTTCATCAATAAGTGCATCGATGATGTCGTCCCCACAGTGACCGTATCGTTACATACCCCCAACCAGGCCATGGATTACAGGAAACATCCGCGACTTTGACTAGGGGTAGAGCTGCCGCTTTCAAGGAGCGGGACTCTAACCCGGACGCTTATAAGAAATCCCCTATGGCGACCTCCGGACTTGCAACCATCAAACAGGCAAAGAGTCAATACAGGTCTAAGAGACCAGATCATACTACACTGTCTCTGACGTTCGTCGGATGTGGCAGGGCAAACTTACAGACTACAAAGGAAGCACTGGCTTGAGCTGCCCAGTGACACAAGTACCTCAACCAGACGATAAACTTCTATGCTTCGGCCGAGGCCAAGCAACACCGAAGCATGCATGAGAGCACCAGCTGTTCGGACGACTATGTGGATCACGCTCTCCGTAGCCGATGTGAGTAAGACTTTTTGGGCAGGTCAACATTCACAAGGCCGCAGGGCAGACGGATTACCAGGGACGTTACTCGGAGCATGTGCTCGGTAACTGGCAAGTGTCTTCACTGACATTTTCAACATGTCCCTGACTGAGTTTGTAAATACCAACATGTTTCAAGCAGACCACCATAGTCCCACATGCCCAAGAACTCTAAGACCTGCCTAAATGACTACCGACCTCGTAGCACTGACCGTCTCTTGTAATGAAGTGCTTTGAAAGACTGGTCATGGCTCACATCAACATAATCCCAGAAACCCTAGACCCACTCCAATTTGCATACCGCTTCAACAGATCCACGATGATGCAATCTCTATCGCACTCCCACACTGCCCTTTCCCACCTGGACAAGAGGAACACCTGACGTTGAGAATGCTTTATTCATTGACTACAGCTCAGCATTCAACACCATAGTGCCCTCTAAGCTCATCACTAAGCTAAGGATCCTGGGACTAAACACCTCCTCTGCAATCTGATCTTGACTCGGACGGCCGCCCCAAGGAGGTAAGGGTAGGTAACAACACATCTGGGTTGTTCGATCTCAACACGGGGCCCTCAGGTGCGGTGCTCAGTCCTCCTGTACTCTCTGTTCACCCATGACTGCATGGCCAGGTACTTCACCTAACACCATCATTAAGTTTGCCGATTTATTACAATACGTGGTAGGCCTGATCACCGACAACGTATGAGACAGCCTATAGGAGAGGTCAGAGATCTGGCCGTGGTGGAGTTAGGACAACAACCTCTCCCTCAACGCGACCAAGACAAAGGAGATGATTGTAATCACAGGAAAAAGAGACTGAGCACGCCTCCATTCTCATCGACGGGTCTGTAGTGGAACAGGTTGAGAGCTGCCCGTGTTCATCACCAACGAACTATCATGGTCCAAACACACTCAAGACAGTCGTGAAGAGGGCACGACAAAGCCTATTCTCAGGAGACTAAAAAGATTTGGCATGGGTCCTCAGATCTCAAAAACTTCTACAGCTGCACCATCGGTATATCCACTGCTGTATCACTCGCCAGGCGGCAACTGCTTGGCTCTCTGACCGCAAGGCACCACAGAGGGTAGTGCGTGACGCTCCAGTACATCACTGGCAAAGCTCCTGCCATCCAGACCTCTATACCAGGCGGTGTCAGAGGAAGGCCTTCAAAATTGTCAAAGACTCCAGCCAATTCTAGCCATAGACTTTCCGCTACCGCACGCAAGCGGCACTGAAGTGCTAAGTCTAGGTCCAAAAGACTTTTCAACAGCTTGACTTAAGCCATAAGACTCCTGGAACAAATAATCATGGCTACCCAGACTATTTGTAATTGTCCCCCACTCCAATCCTTTTACGCTGCTGCTACTTTGTTAAGTATTTATGCATATTAACTTTAACTCTACCTACATGTACATATTATTTCAATTCACTTAATTCAGCCGTGCCCCCGCAGACATTGACTCTGCAACGGTACTCCCTGTATATATAGCCTCCCTACCGTCACTTTATTTTACTGTATATATAGCCTCTACTGTCACTTTATTTTACTTCTGCTCTTTTTTTCTCAACACTTTTGTTGTTTTATTCTTACTTTTTTTGTTTAAAAATAAATGCACTGTTGGTTAAGGGCTGTAAGTAAGACACTGTAATGTCTGTGCACCTGTTGTATTCGCATGTGACCAATAAAATAATTTGATTTGATTT
>NW_025540082.1:0-10059 GCF_020615455.1 Coregonus clupeaformis | reverse complement strand
ATCTCCCCTCGATCTGGGGCTCCACGTAAGATCTCACCTCGTGGGGTCAAAAAGATCACAAGAACGTGGTGAGCAAAAATCCCAGAACCACGCGGGGGACTCTAGTGAATGACCCTGCAGAGAGCTGGGACCAAAGTAAAAGGTGCCTACCAACAGTAACCACACCACGCCGCTCAGGGACTCAAATCTGCAGTGAAAGACGGTTCCCTGCTTAAGCCAGCACATGTCCAGGCTCCTGGTCTGAAGTTTCGCAGGGGGCATTTGGATGATCCAGGAAGGGTTGGGGAGAATGTCACGACAGAACAAACCAAATAGAACTTTTTTTGGTTAAAAGTCGGTTGGAGGACAAAGAATGCTTATTGCATCCAAAGAACACCATATCTACTGGGAAGTGGGGTAAGAAACATCATGCTTTGGGGCTGCTGCAGAGGGACTCAGCGACTAGATCCGCAAAGGAAAAAGAATGAATGGGGCCATGTATCGGAGTTTTTGAGTGAAAGCGTCTTCCATCAGCAAGGGCAATGAAGATGAAATGGCTGGGTCTTTGCATGACAATGATCCCAAAACACACCGCCCGGGCCACCAAGTTGAGTGGCTTCGTGAAGAAGCATTTTCTTCTGTCCTGGATGGTTTCTAGCCAGTCTCCAGATCTCAACCCCATAGAAAATTGGTTGGGAGGGAGTTGAAAGTCCGTGTCCCAGCCGACAGCCCCCAAAACATCACTGCTCTAAGAGGAGATCTGCATGGAGGAATGGGGCCAAAATACCAGCAACAGTGTGGGAAAACTTTGTGAAGACTTACAGGAAAGTCCTAATCTAAACATTGCTAACAAGGAGGACAGGTAGAGATATGTTGACATTACATACCTTGTCTCTTCCATTGCTGCTCAGTGCTAACCCCTGCCTACCTGAGCTTCAATGTCAGAGTGATACGTAACGCTTGGGTTCTTTTTGAACATCACCTGTGAATCAATAAGATGTCCAGTCTAAATATAACTTTGCTTGAACACCAATGTTTGCAAAAAGGTGTGGGAAAGAAAACAACTGGCAACCTCCATATCACTCTATGTTGCACAATGTTCCTCTAAACATTGCTCTACTAAACAGTGCTCCTTATTGAAGGCCACTGGGCCCGGACGGATGTGGTTCAGAAACCGCTCGATATAGATACACCAATTTGTTAAAGGCTTTTTTCCAAAGAACTTTGTTTTACCTTTTATTTGTTCCTCTAGTTGTCAAATTAGATAATCTCTTCAAATTAATTATCAATCAATGATAGCGCGTACGTTAAAAAATAAACACCTTTTTGCATCGGTAAATACCAAGATTAGTAGATGATACTGCACAGTGTTAGGGAGACCGGAGCAAGAGTCCCAGATACCATTTCATTGTCAGAGCTTAGCAATGCTACCAATAGTGATGGTGTTTTTGTGAGAATTAATAGAGTTAGGATGTTACCTTACTTTCACAAATAAATGCTGTTGCTGGCAAAGGGAGCAGTGCATGCCTAATGGCACAAATGACAAAAAAAGTTTATATTGGATCCAATTGTTAATATATGGTAAGGCTTTTATGTAGCTTAAAGTAGGTTTGAGGACAGATAAACATTTAGGCGGTGGCAGGTAGCCTGCTAAGTAGTGCATTGGGTCAGTAACTGAAAGGTTGTTAGTTTGAATCCCCGAGCTGGACAAGCTAAAAACTCTGCTGATGACTGAGCAAGGCACTTAACCTAAATTGCTCCAGGGTCGCGTACTGATAAAGGCAGACCTCTGGCCGTGACCCCACCTCCTAGGGTGTCTCAGAGGGAGCTGGGATATGCCAAAAATAATAATTTCCAACTCACTCATGCGTATAATACCCATTTATATATGTGTGAAATAGGACAAATATAAGCACTCCACCTAATTATTATTTAAATCCATGTGTACCGCTTATGAATGCAGTACGGCGCACTCGGAAAGTATTCAGACCCCCTTGACTTTTTACACATTTTGTTAAGTTACAGCCTTATTCTAAAAAGGTCTTTTTTTTTTAGCCTCATCAATCTACACAAATACCCCATAATGACAAAGCAAAAACTGGTTTTTAGAATATGTTTGCAAATTTATTAAAAACAACAACTGAAATATCACATTTACATAAGTATTCAGACCCTTTACTCAGTAATTAATTGAAGCACCTTTTGGCAGTGATTATAGCCTCGAGTCTTCTTGGTATGACTCTTGCCAAGCTTAGCACACCTGTATTTGGGGAGTCTCATTTCTCTGTAGATCCTCTCTCAAGCTCTACAGTTGGATGGGAGCGTGCCGCTGCACAGCTATTTTCAGGTCTCTCCAGAGATGTTAGATCGGGTTCAACGGACTCTGGCTGGGCTAACTCAAGGACATTCTGAGACTTGTCTCGAACCCACTCCTGCGTTGTCTTGGCTCTGTGCTAGGTTTTCATCAAGGATCTCTCGCACTTTGCTCCCGTTCATCTTTCCTTCGATCCTGACTAGTCTCCCAGTCCCTGCTGCTGAAAGACATCCCCACAGCATGATGCCGCCACCACCATGCTTCAGCGTAGGGATGGTGCCAGTTTTCCTCCTGACGTGACACTTGGCATTCAGGCCAAAGAGTTCAATCTTGGTTTCATCATGGTCTGAGAGAGTCCTTTAGGTGCCTTTGGCAAACTCCAAGCAGGCTGTCATGTGCCTTTTACTGAGGAGTGGACTTCCGTCTGGCCACTCTACCATAAAGGCCTGATTGGTGGAGTGCTGCAGAGATGGTTGTCCTTCTGGATGGTTCTCCCATCTCCACGAGAGGAACTCTGGAGCTTTGTCAGAGTGACCATCGGGTTCTTGTTCACCTCCTTGACCAAGGCCCTTCTCCCCCGATTGCTCAGTTTGGCCGGGTGGCCAGCTCTACTGAAGAGTCTTGGTGGTTCCAAATTTCTTCCATTTAAGAATGATGGAGGCCACTGTGTTCTTGGGGATCTTCAATGCTGTAGAAATGTTTTTGATACCCTTCCCCCAGATTGTGTGCCTCGACACAATCCTGTCTCTGAGCTCTCACGACAATTCCTTTGACCATGGCTTGGTTTTGCTCTGACATGCACTGTCAACTGTGTGGACCTTATATTGAAAGGTGTGTCCTTTCCAAATCATGTCCAATCAATTGAATTTACCACAGGTGGACTCAAAGTTGCGGCAGAAACATCTCAAGGGATGATCAACGGATAACAAGATGCACTTGAGCTCAATTTCAAGTCTCATAGCAAAGGGTCTGAATACTTATGTAAATAAGGTATTTCTGTTTTTATTTTAATACATTTGCAAACATTTCAAAACCTGTTTCGCTTTGTCATTGATAGGTATCGTGTGTAGATTGATGAGGACGTAAAAAAATAAATAATACACATTTAGAATAAGGCTGAACGCCGAAAAAATGTGGAAAAGGGAAGGGGTATGAATACTTTCCGAATGCACTGTATGCATGAGTTATTAATGTGTTATGTAGTTATTATGTAGGTACCTTTCAAGTAAAGTGTTATCCCACTATAGTAAAGGGCCCCAGTAGAAAAACGACACGCATTACATAAAAGCAGTTCCCATGGAAGTGACTTCAAGCTCAATCTCCCGACCGCAAATAACACACACCACTTAAAGTGCTTTATCATGTCATACAACAGTCCCCACTAAGGATAAGTTCAATAGGAGGAGCAACACAACCAAGCCAAGGGGTGTTCCCAGTTTTGTGAAGCCGTACTTCTCTGCCCCTCTCTATCTTCTTTCTCTTCCTCTCTTCTTCCACCACCTATGTTCAGGCTGTCACACTTTTCTCCGGCGTGTCCCTCTATATAATGAGTGACAGCAAATCTCTCGGTCAGTAGTTGGAGCTTGTGCTGCGAGTGCAGCAGCCGCTGACCACAAAGTCCCCTTCTCCCCCGAGGGCTGGATGTGTAGCTGTCTCCGCTCAGGTGGAGGTAGTATGGGCGTGGAGGTCCCTGCGGACACAGCGGCCATTGCTCTGGCACAGGAAGTCACTGCAGATCTCTGCAGCCGCGCACATTGGTGATGTACTGACCCAGGCGCTGGTTCAGGAAGGACTTCACCTTGTGCAGTTGTGCTGGACAGACGAGAGAGAGAGAGGAGAGAGGGAGAGAGAGAGAGAGAGAGAGAGAGAGGGGGAGAGAGAGAGATGGAGAGAACGAGAGAGAGAGAGAGAGAGAGAGAGAGAGAGAGAGAGAGAGAGAGAGAGAGAGAGAGAGGGGAGAGAGAGAGAGAGAGAGAGAGAAAAACAAAGAGACAGGTCAAACAAATAAGGGCATTGTGCAATCCACATGATAATCCCTTATATACTTTAGAGATCGCTGCACTATACTGTCATAACTATTCTCTGTGGTTTTCAGCTATTGTCAACCAACTATTGTCTCCCTTATATAGTACTGGTATGTCTTATGCCTGGATTTATAAAAAGACTTAAAAGCTCCAACTCAAGCGTCAAGAGAACCGCAGTAAGCAAAATGAAGTTAAAAATAGGTATTTTAGACACTCTTTTCAGTATTTTAGGTGCTGAATGAAAGGTGAAAATACTTATTTTTCAGGTGTCGAAAAATATGTATTTTCCGGATGTCAAAAATACTTATTTTCCGGACGTTGAAAATACTTATTTAAAGTACCTAAGGACACAATTTACAGATGTTGAAATAAGTATTTTTCAGTCATTGATTCTGTGGCCAAATTTCAACTGCACATACATTGTCAATGAAGTAAGCATTATATCACAATAATAATTTATTAAGCCTCTTAAAATAGGGAAAGATGAGCCAACTGAAGATTGCAACAGAATATGTATTATTGCTGCCATCTATCAGATGCACTTATCTTAGATTTTTTCAAAAGCTTTAAAACTGGCAGTGATGATGTTCAAAGTAGTCCAAACCATGGAATAAACTAACAGACCACGTTAACTACAATAACATTCTTCAGTAACAGTTACATAATATTTTTTTTTTTCTTGCTACGACTTTCATATGTTGAATGCACTGACTGTAAGTCGCTCTGGATAAGAGCGTCTGCTGAATGGCCAAAATGTAAATGTAAAACAATTAACAATTGCAAAGCGTGCTGGGTATTATTCTAATGCACTCCACTCCACAAACTTGGTCGGTGGACCAGATCCAAATCTGACTGAATCATAGACATCTAGGCTACTGTTTCACAAGTTTGAATATCATAGTTTAAGAGCACAGTTCACGTTTACATTTTAGCAGACGCTCTTATTCAGAGCAACTTACAGGAGCAATTAGGGTTCAGTGCCTCATCAACAGATTGTCTCTTGCACATTGACAGATGGTTCACCTAGTTAGCTCAGGGATTTGAACCAGCAACCTTTGGTTACTGGCCCAACACTCTTAACGCTTGGCTACCTGCACTCCCACAGGTTTAGTGCAGTAGAGTACAGTTGAGTGCAGTCAGTAGAGTTTAATTCAGTAGAGTAGAGTACAGGAGAGTACAGTACAGTACAGTATAGTTTAATTCAGTAGAGTACAGTACAGTATAGTTCAATTCAGTAGAGTACAGTACCAGTACAGTATAGTTTAATTCAGTAGAGTACAGGAGAGTACAGTATAGTTTAATTCAGTAGAGTAGAGTACAGGGAGAGTACAGTACAGTACCGTATAGTTTCATTCAGTACAGTACAGTACGGTATAGTTTAATTCAGTGAGTAGAGTACAGGAGAGTACAGTACAGTACCGTATAGTTTCATTCAGTACAGTACAGTATAAAGTATAGTTTAATTCAGTAGAGTAGAGTACAGGAGAGTACAGTACAGTACCGTATCGTTTCATTCAGTACAGTACAGTATAGTATAGTTTAATTCAGTAGAGTAGAGTACAGGAGAGTACAGTAAAGTACCGTATAGTTTCATTCAGTACAGTACACGTACAGTATAGTTTAATTCAGTAGATACAGTAGGGTGCAATACAGTACACTAGGCACTCTACTTTACTGTACCTTACTGTGCTCTACTGCACTGTAATGTAATGTACTCTACTTTTCATTACTGTACTGTGCTGTACTGTGCTGTCCGTACCTGACCAAATCTGGAACTATAGACGTCTATGTTTGGGCCAAATCAAGCCGGTTCGGGCGGACCAAATCCGAACCAATTATAAACATCTGTTTCAACCAAATATAGGCCAGTCCGGACCGGACATCTGTGGACGTAGAAATCATGGCTGGTCTAGACGGACAAAATCTGAAACAAACATAGACATCTATGTTTGGGCAAAATAAAGTTGGGACCAGAAATCTACGTCCTTGGATGCTGAAAACACGGCCGGTCCGAACAGGACCAAAAATGACGTCCCTAAAGATGTTGCGCTCGGTAAATGCTTAGTGGAAAGAATGTTTGGGAATACATTTAGGGAATGCATGACATTTCTTCTCAAAGCCTCATTTTGAATGACAGATGTACACAGGCCTTGGAGGTGTTGACAGCAAAATAAGTCAAACAGAATGAAATAGATGTACAGCAGATGTTCAACTATTTTACCCCTAGGGAGCACTTTATTTTCTATAGCTTTATTTAAGGATTTGTTTTTGTCAGAGCTGTTCATTGCCCTAACGCCAGTATCTTTGTCTCACTAGCTTGTGCAACACTTGGAAGGTCTAACTATAATTCCCTAATTATAAAAGGTAACTATTAATATACAGTAAAGATGGAGAATCAGACTCACTCTGGATTGAGGTGAGGTTGAGGTCTCCCCCAGATCACAAAACCAGCAGCTCCAAGAGCAGCACTCTCTCCCCAATGGTTTGGATCAAGTCTTTCTGCAATACACATACAGACACGCAGACAGGATAATTACACATCTTCCACTTATTTATGCAGCCACAAGATGGTGCTAATGTCTCCTCAGGAGAGGCAGGATTGTCTGCACACAACTGGATGATACAGGACTCTAAATAGTGTTGACTGCTGAGAGGGAAAAAATGTGTGTAGGTTAAAGAATGCCAACAAGAAATAGTTCCGCAGTCAAACAAATTATGTCTAAACTGATCCTGTATGTAAAGAATTACAAAGTTTTGCTTAGTATCAATTAATAATCAAGTGAATTACCAGTCCCTTTGGGATCATGTAGGATGAAAAGCAATGTTTCGTTCTATCCCAACTATACCTGATGGCCTTGATGATTAGTTGATTTGTTGAATCAGGATGTGTTAGTGATGGGCTGAACAAAATCCTGCACATCCTGTAGCTCTCCAGGATCAGATTGATAACCAACTGATCACATCATTTGATTTTAGACCTTTGGGTTACTAAGTGTGGCAGTCTTACCGTGGTAGAGAGGAAGGCCAAGCCTCATCTCTGTAGCCCAGGCGTGTGTATACGAACGTGGGACAGCTCCTTAGCCGTGCGAGGTGAGCCCAGCTATCCTCAGAGACTCCAGCACCCTGAACTGGGAGAAATGGAGGTTGCTGACACTGTCTGTTTGGCTCTTCCTGATAGCCACTGAGGGGAACAGGGCTGTGCTGCTGTTCCACAACCAGAGCAGCTCGTCATTACGCAGGCTCTCCAGCAGGGGGCAGGAGCCTGTGTAGTTGTACTCATGCAGGTTGTAGTTGTGGCAGTCCGGATAGAGGTAGAAGCCCCAGACCGTTGGGGCGATGGCGCTTCCCTAGCTGGACCGTCTTTTGCATGAACGCCCGGGCACTCTTCTCAAAGCCGTTTGCTCGTAGCCCTCGATTTGTGATGCGCGTTCACGTTGACATAGGCCTTTGTGATCAGCTTCCCGGGACTTCCGCCGGTAAATGTCTTTCTTTTGCCAGTTGTCGGCTCCACTGTGGGCGCCAGTACTCCCAGTCAATGACCGCCAGACCGCAAAGTCCTCAGAGGGGATAAATGGTTGATGTCCTTGTAGGCCTTGAGGAGGTGGTCCTCCAGGCTACAGTTTTGGGTAGGCCTCCATTGATAGGGACGCCGGTGGTCCGTGTAGAAAGGGGTAGAGCCCAGCCCGGTTGGCGTAGAAAATGGTGACATTCTGGCCAGTGTGTGGACGGCCCGCGGACTGCCACTGATGTGGAAGAGGCGCTCCAGGTTGGTGTGGACATTGTACTTTATAGTGCACAGGTCCAGCGGTGCTGATTCCAGACAGCGATGAAGGGCTTGCGGGCCAACAGGGCAGCTTGGCAGGCACTTCTGGCTGAAGGCGGCATGAAAGAGTAGCAGGAGCCAGGAACAGGTGAGGGCGCAGGCCACAGGCACAGCGTGGTGAGGTTGGCCACTTCCGACGGGGCACCATGATGCACCCGGGCTTGGGTCAACGGGAAGGGCCAGTCAAACAACCTGAAGAGAGAAAAAGGAAGTAAAGATAGTGGAATGATATAGACAGAAGAAGCACAGAGAGTGAAAGGGAGTGAGAGAGTAAACAATATAGAGGGATGACGGAGAGAGAAAGAGAGGGTGAGGAAAGAGAGAGAGAAAGAGAGGCAGAGTGAGTGAGAGAAAAGGAGAAAAGAAGAGAGAGGAGATTAGGGATTATAGATGAGGGGTCATTTTATCATATAGTGTTTCACCAACAATGCTAATCGGCTTAGAGAATATCCCATACTGTGTACAACAAGTAATCAGATTACAATATAGCCTTACGACAATGCAGGTTACGCACACCTGTGCTTAAAGTTTTCTGCTGTTAAGTTTGCTCGAAGTCAGTAAGCAAAGTGAGTGAGTGAGCGAAGTTTCTGTTTCTATTTGGTTCATTTATTAGCAATACACAAATAGATCAGACAACCTGCGCTCGACCCCATCCCCCTCCTCCCCCTTCTCCAGACCATCTCTGGAGACCTCTCATTTCTCACCTCCCTCATCCCTGACCACTGGCTGCGTCCTCTGACTTCAAAATGGCCCGATCCTCCTCAAGAAACCAACACTCGAACTCATCTGACGTCAAAAACTATAGACCTGTATCCCTTCCTTTTCTTTCCAAAACACTTGGGTGTGCTGTCTCTGATCAACTTTGTGTCATCTTTCTCAGAACAATCTTCTTGACCCTAACCAGTCAGGCTTCAAGACGGGTCACTCAATTGAGACTGCTCTTCTCTATGTCACGGAGGCTCTTCGCACTGCCAAAGCTGACTCTCTCTCCCTCTGTTCTCATCCTTCTAGATCTATCTGCTGCCTTCGACACTGTGAACCATCAAATCCTCCTCTCCTCCCTCTCAGGGCCTGGGCGTCTCAGGCTCTGCTACACTCTTGGCAGGCCGCTTACCAGGTGACGTGAGAGGATCTGTGTCTGCACCACATACTCTCACTACTGGTGTCCCCAGGCTCGGTTCTACCCACTCAAGCTCAACCTCGACAAGACGGAGCTGCTCTTCCTCCCGGGGAAGGCCAGCCCGCTCAAAAGACCTCTCAATCATGGTTGACAACTCCACAGTGTCAGCCTTCCCAGAGTGCAAAGAACCTTGTGTGACCCTGGACAACACACTGTCATTCTCTGCAAACATCAAAGGCATTTCGCTCTGCAGGTTCATGCTCTGACGAACATCCGTGAGAGATCTGAGCCTACCTCACAAGGAACTGGCGCAGGTCCTAATCCAGGCACTTGTCCTCTCCCATCTGGACTACTCAACCGCTGTTGGCTGGGGCTCCCCGTGCAACTTATCCAGAACGCTGCAGCCCGCCATGGTTACTTCAACCTTCCCAAGTTCTCTCATGTCACCCCCGCTCCTCTACACACTCCCTGGCTTCCAGGTTGGAAGCTAGCATCCACTACAAGACCATGGTGCTTACCACAGAACAGCAAAAACTCCTCCCTACTTCTATGCTCAAACCCTACACCCCTAACCCGAGCACTCCGTTCTGCCACTTCCAGGTCTCTTGGCCCTCCACCTGCCCCAGGAGGGAGCAGCTCCCACTCCAGCCCAGTTCAAGCTCTTCTCTGTCCTGGCATCCACAATGGTGGAACCAGCTTCCCCTGAAGCTGGGGACGGCAGATCTTATTTTACATATTCCAGCCCATCTGAAACATACTTTACTTCAAGCAGTATCTTAAATAATCCTCCCTCCTCACC
>NW_025540081.1:0-7500 GCF_020615455.1 Coregonus clupeaformis | reverse complement strand
ACTCCCGCCTCTCCCTCCATACCCTCCCCACCTCGAACCCCCTGTCACTCCCCCTCTCTCTCCTTTTCTAAACCCCTCCTCCCCAGCAGCCTAATGACTCCTCAGGTTCTATTTAGAAGGGCTCCCATAGAAAGGCAGGCACAATGGGCCTCTATCTGGAGAGGGCCCATCTGGGAGGCTTTGTAGGCCCTGCTGAAAGCCACAAAGGTCCTGCTGACCTAGAAAGCTATCAATAAGAGAACAGGGAGCCCCCACCGACGACAAATTGAAGAGCCAGGGAGTTTCCTGGGTCATCCCGGGAGCTGTCCCACCATGGGTGAGGAATGAGGAGACAGGCCAGGAACGTCGGGGGCGGGGAGGGAAGTACATTCTCCAGGTGTTCCTGGATGACTCTCTGCGTTATTCCCGAGCTGTCGGATGTGATGTCAGTTGTATGGCTGTCACCTTTAACTGTCACTGTCCTTTGTGTGTGTGCCCACTGTCTGCTATTGTGTGTTGAGGCCAGAGACAGCTTTACAAAATGGTGGATTGTGGCTGTGACAAGAAGCAGCAGTGGCATGCTGGGTAGTGGTATGTGGGGGGCGTACAATAAGGAAGTAGGAAGTGGGCCTACACTTGTGGTTCTGTGGTTGGGTGGTGGGTGCTTTGTGTGGTCTGAGGTAGCTATCTGTGGTAGAATGAATCCCTCTCTCACTAGTCACTAGTCCTTACTGTCACTCAGGACTTCAATACAGACCCAAATAAGACCGGAATGCAAGCTCTTCCAAGTGTTAGCCTATTCTGTCCTGAAGCTGCGCAAACAGCTCTCGGAGTTCCACTAGAATTAGGTCTGGTGTCTCACTGTTGTGTTGTGTTTGACATTTTAGACTTCAAATCTTTTTGGATGTAAATGTCACCTGATGCCTTTTATACACACCTCAACCTTCTTCAGCATTGTCTTCTGAATTGAATACTCTTCATGTGAATTATACCAACAAACACAAGGCCATCTGAAAAGCCATCACCACCATCATAATCCTGAGAGAACAACAGTGAATTAAAGTGAGCTGATGTCAAGAAATTGGCTACCATTGAGTTGACTTGACCCACACATCAACAACATAAACACACAACAGTCCTTTCATTGGCGTGAAGAAACACTCCCACTCTGAATGTAGAGTGTCATGGTTGAGTTCCACATCCCTATGTCATTTAGCTGACAGGTGGCTCATACCTCATGAGAACTCTGGGTGAATCCTCCACACAGGATTTCTATCCCCTCTTCAAGATGGTGGGGGAGATGTTGTGTGGCTGACCCTTTCTAGAGAGGTGTGGCTGTCATCTCATCTGGTTGGGAGCTCTTGTTCAGGAGATGACACCTGTGCCCCTGTGTCATGTCCATCCTTCCCACCTCCCTCACTAAGAGTGATGGTCATTACATCCATTCCAGACAGGCTGTGTGACAGATCCCTATCTGTTGTGTTGTTATTAGGCTCAGCCAGGTGGAAGGTGTGACGTCGGGAGACACTGTGGCTTTAATTGTAACAGCGAATCCCATCTTTTACTGTCAATGTATATAGACATTTAAACTTCATCACCTTTATACTGTGTCCATTATGTGTTTATACTGTAATTCGTTTCTTCCCTTTTTGAGACTAAAGTGGCAATGATCTGTGTCACTGATGCTGTTCTCTCTGTAGGTAGGAGGACACCATGATAGTGGGATCTAATGTTATGTGTGTTGTCTCTCAGAGGAGGACCGATATGACAGCTACTCTCGTATGCTGCTCAAGTACTTCCTGGCAGAGGGGGTGGTGTGTGGACATGAGCTCTACGGGCGTCTGCTCTGGACCACCCCAATGACATCCTACAGGTACGTGTGTGTGTTGCGTGTGTGTGTGTGGGACGTGCGCGTGTGTACTTTCATACTGTAGAGGCCTGCACATCTATTTCCATAGGGTCTTTATCTATTTGTAGTCCATGATTCTATGGGATTTCAGGAGTCCACAGCAATAGACGCTGCTGAGTTTTTGGGGGTTCGAGGTGGTGTGTGTGTCGGGGGGTGGTCGGCATTGTTGAGATGTTTCCGGATACATCACTCTGAAGGGGGAGCAGAGCTCCTAAAGCTGTTCCCCACTTTGGGCACCACAGGAGGAGGTGAACTCTCATACTGATTGATAGTGGGAGGGGTCAGAACTTAACCCCTCTTTACATATCAAAGGAAGAGAGGAGGAGAGTAATATAGGAGGGTCCCCTCTGTGGTCTGGCATAATCAAATCATGTTGGTCCTAATTCATTCAATTGCAGAAAAGGAAAATTGCTGAGCCAAAAACTGTTGTCCCTGTTCCCAAGAGCTCCAAAGTAACCTGCCTAAATGACTATAGCCCTGTAGCACTCACATCTGTAATTATGAAGTGATTTGAAAGGCTGGTTATGACACATCAACACCATCATCCCGGACACCCTGGACCCACTCCAATTTGCATACCGCCCCAACAGATCCACAGATGACACAATCTCAATTGCACTTCACTCTCCCACCTGGACAAGAGGGGAAATAACTGTGAGAATGCTCTTCATAGACTACAGCTCAGGGTTCAACATCATAGTCCCCTCCAAGCTCATCACCAAGCTAGGGACACTGGACTGAACCCCTCCTCTGCAACTGGAGAGGGTAAGCAACAAAGCCTCTGACCCTCAACACAGGGGCCCTGGGGGGTATGTGCTTAGTCCCATCCTGTACTCCCTGTTCACCCAGCGACTGCGTGGCCAGTACTGCACAACTCCAACACCATCATCAAGTTTGCTTAGGACACTGACGTTGGTAGGCCTGACCACCAACGCGATGAGTCAGCCTACAGGGATGAGGTCAGAGACTTAGCAGTGTGGTGCCAGGACAACAACCTCTCCCTCAACATCAGTAAGACCAAGGAGCTGATCGTGGCCTATAGGAGAAGTAGGGAGCACGCCCCAATCCACATCGTCAGGGCTGTTGTGGAGCGGGTTGAGAGCTTCGTCCTTGGTGTCCACGTCACTAAGGACTTGACATGGTCCACACACACCCACACAGCCATGAAGAGGGCACGGCAGCGCCTCGTCCCCCTCAGGAGGCTGAAAAGATTTGGCATGGGCCTCAGATCCTCAAAGTTCTACAGCTGCACCATCGAGAGCATCTTGACTGGCTGTATTACCGCTTGGTTATGGCAATTGCACCGCCCCTTGACCGAAAAAGAGCTACAAAGGGTGGTGCGGACAGCCCAGTACATCACTGGGGGCCGAGCTCCCTGCCATCCAGGACCTCTAAATCAGGCGGTGTCAGAGAAGGCCCGAAAAGGCGCATAGGCTCTTGGACCAATAGGCTCCAAGACAGCTTCTACCCCCAAGTCATAAGACTTCTAAATAGCCAGACTGATAAATAGTCAATTATTAATGGTTAATGGTTCCCAAACTATCTGAACTGACTCTTTTTCACTGACCCTACCCACACTCACTAGACTATATAACACACCATATACACACTCACTAGACTTTATATACACCTCACTTCACTGTCACGCCCACACATCCCTCACACATTCAAACATTATATACGCACACACACACATAAACTACACGCATACTGACACAACACACACACACACACACATTTACACTCATCATTTGCTGCTGCTACTCTGTTCTTTATTTTACTCTTATTATTATCTATCCTGATGCCTAGTCACTTTACCCTGCCTTCATGTACATATCTACCTCAAATACCTTGTATATCTATCCGGATGCCTAGTCACTTTACCCTGCCTTCATGTACATATCTACCTCAAATACCTTATTATTATCTATCCTGATGCCTAGTCACTTTACCCTGCCTTCATGTACATATCTACCTCAAATACCTTATTATTATCTATCCGGATGCCTAGTCACTTTACCCTGCCTTCATGTACATATCTACCTCAAATACCTTATTATTATCTATCCCGGAGTCCGAGTCACTTTACCCCTGCCTTCATGTACATATCTACCTCAAATACCTTATTATTATCTATCCTGATGCCTAGTCACTTTACCCTGCCTTCATGTACATATCTACCTCAAATAACTTATTATTATCTATCCTGATGACTAGTCACTTTACCCCTGCCTTCATGTACATATCTACCTCAAATACCTTATTATTATCTATCTTGATGCCTAGTCACTTTACCCTGCCTTCATGTACATATCTACCCTCAAATACCTTATTATTATCTATCCGGATGCCGAGTCACTTTACCCTGCCTTCATGTACATATCTACCTCAAATACACTTGTACCTCTGCACATTGATATGGTACCGGTACTCCCTGTATATAGCTCCATTCTTGTATTTATTTGTCCCTCTTGTGTTAATTACTATTAAATGTTTTATTTTTATTTATTTTTATTCTGTATCGTTGGGAAAGGTTCGTAAGCATTTCAGTGTTAAGTCTACAGCAGTTGTATTGTGCATGTGATAACTTTTGATTTGATTTAGAAGCTTGTAAACTGGTCATATTGGTGATGTGTGCAACCCTACACCATGCTATTGGGCTCTACATTGTTTGACAGGACTGTTGGTTGAGCCTACGTCATAGCTATGTGTGAGATGTGCATGAATGAAGGTCAAGCTGGTGTGTGTGTTACAGTGAAGTTAGTGTTTGAGGAGGTGTCTTAAGGGGACTGTGTGTCTGAACTCTGAAGGTCAGGTTGCTCTGTCCTGTGTTTTTCTATGTCAGTCTCTCCATCTCTCCCTCTCTCCCTCTTGCTCTCCCTTTCTCCCGCTCTCTCTCTCTCCACTCGCTCTCTCTCTCTCTCTCTCTTTTTATCTCTCTCTCTCTCTGTCTCGCTCTAGCTCTCTCTCCCTCCTCGCTCTCTCTTTTTCTCTCCATCTCTCTCCATCCCACCCTCTCCGTGGCTTATTAAACCTGTCTACTCAGGTGTGTGTGGGTCTGTTAGACAGTCCCCCACCTCTCAGGTTCCATCCCATTTGTAACAGACTCCGTCAGCTTTCTTAGAGCTGTTTTCCGAGACCTGTCTAGTCAGTGTCTACTAATTGGATTTAACCTCTGTGTCTCTGTCTGGAAGGACATGCCACTGTTAATGAGAAAACAACATGACACCTCACACCTCATATACAGTGCATTCTGAAAGTTTTTCAACATTTTGTTACGCTACAGCCTTATTCTAAAATGGATTAAATTAATGTTTTTCCTCATCAATCTACACACAATATCCCATGATGACAAAGCGAAAGCAGGATTTTAGATTAAAAAAACTAAAAAAAAACGGAAATCCCTTTTTTACATAAGTATTCAGACCCTTTGCTATGAGACTCGAAATTGAGCTCAGGTGCATCCTGTTTCCATTGATCATCCTTGAGATGTTTCTACAACTTGATTGGAGTCCACCTGTGGTAAATTCTATTGATTGGACATGATTTGGAAAGGCAAACACCTGTCTATATAAGGTCCCACAGTTGACAGCAAAAACCAAGCCATGAGGTCGAAGGAATTGTCCATAGAGCTCTGAGACAAGATTGTGTTGGGGCACAGATCTGGGGAAGGGTACCAAAACATTTCTGCAGCATTGAAGGTCCCCAAGAACACATTGGCTTCCATCATTCTTAAATGGAAGAAGTTTGGAACCACCAAGACTTTTTCTAGAGCTGGCCGCCTGGCCAAACTGAGCAATCAGGGGAGTAGGGCCTTGGTCAGGGAGGTGACCAAGAACCTGATGGTCACTCTAACAGAGCTCCAGAGTTCCTCTGTGGAGATGGTTGTCCTTCTGGAAGGTTCTCCCATCTCTGCATCATTCCACTAATTAGGCCTTTATGGTAGATTGGCCAGACGGAAGCCACTCCTCAGTAAAAGGCACATGACAGCCCGCTTTGGAGTTTGCCAAAGGCACCTGAAGGACGGTCAGTTCATGAGAAACAAGATTATTTGGTCTGATCAAACCAAGCTTGAACTCTTTGGCCTGAATGCCAAGCGTCACGCCTGGAGGAAACCTGGCCCCATCCCTACGGTGAAGCACGGTGGTGGCAGTATCATGCTGTGGGGATGTTTTTCAGCGGCAGGGACTGGGAGACTAGGCAGGATCGAGGGAAAGCTCAACGGAGCAAAGTACAGAGATCCTTGATGAAAACCTGCTCCAGAGCGCTCAGGACCTCCAACTGGGGCGAAGGTTCACTTTCCAACAGGACAACGACTCTCAGCACACAGCCAAGACAACGCAGGAGTGGCTTCGGGACAAGTCTCTGAATGTCCTCGAGTGGCCCAGCCAGAGCCCGGACATGAACCCAATCGAACAACTCTGGAGAGACCTGAAAATAGCTGTGCAGCAACGCTCCCCATCCAACCTGACAGAGCTTTAGAGGATCTGCAAAGAAGAATGGGAGAAACTCCCCAAATACAGGTGTGCCAAGCTTGTAGCGGCATACCCAAGAAGACTCGAGGCTGTAATCGCTGCCAAATGTGCTTCAACAAAGTACTGAGTAAAGAGTCTGAATACTTATGAAAATGTTTTTTATTTTTAATACATTTGCAAAGATGTCAAAAAACCTGTTTTTGCTTTGTCATTATGGGGTATTGTGTGTAGATTAATGCCTTTTTAGAATAAGGCTGTAACGTAACAAAATGTGGAAGAAAATCAAGGGGTCTGAATACTTCCTATTCTACTACATGACAAGGACTCTTGTTTACATTTTACATTTTAGTCATTTAGCAGACGCTCTTATCCAGAGCGACTTACAGTTAGTGAATACATATTTTTTTATACTGGCCCCCCGTGGGAATCGAACCCACAACCTTGGGTGCAAACGCCATGCTCTATCAACTGAGCTTCTACATCCCTGCCGGCCATTCCCTCCCCCTACCCTGAATGACGCTGGGCCAATTGTGCGCCGCCCATGAGTCTCCCGGTCGCGGCCGGCTGCGACAGAGCCTGGATTCAAACCAGGATCTCTAGTGGCACAGTTAGCACTGCGATGCAGTGCCTTAGACCACTGCGCCACTATGTTTGACATAGTATGACAAATTGTATGTGGTGATTCATATTATTTGCCATCATGCTGAATTCCACACAATACAGCTTGAACACTGAATAAAATAGAAAAGTGTATAAGCGATGCAGTTCTTTGTCAAGATTCATAACAGATTTTGTTCCGTTATTATCTTTAGGAACTCCCCGCCCCCATCCTGGATGACATCGCCAGCCCCAAAACAATGGAGGAGCAGACAAAGTCATGTGACCCTGAGAATCAGGACGGCATGAAGATCGCATGGCGCTACCAGCACCTGCCAAAAGTACAGGTAAATGTGTGTGTGTGTGTGTGTGTGTGGTTGGAAAATCAGGTGTATGGGGTCACAGGCCTAGCTCTTGGCTCTATGGGGGTGACGTTTGTCTTCACCACTAAATCCATCAGCTCCTAAACTCCTGTGTAGCCTCTCCATTCAGAGCTGGTGGAGATTACTCACGCTTAGCTGCTGCTAGGTGGGCCCTGCC
>NW_025540080.1:0-10076 GCF_020615455.1 Coregonus clupeaformis | reverse complement strand
CATGTGCAATAACTCAATTCGCCCTTGCACTCCTTCTAAACAACGCAATTTTTTACAACTTTGGCAAAGGGTAAAGTCTACAAAACGTAGTCCACTCTGTTTGTTACAGATTCTAGTGATGGAAACAGAAAACTGTATTGAGATCAAATGTTTCATAGATAAAAAAAAAAAAAGCAGAATATCGGCCAAAATCCATCTCGCTCCATCTTCTCCCACTGCCGGCCACTGGGCTTCCTCTCAACACCATATTTGGTATTGAGTTGAAACGCCAACCGGATGTTTCACATTTATACATCAGGTGAAATATCTGGCCCATTGGTCTATCTGTGGTGTGGTTGTGTTATTAGGTGGTGGGCAGAAGCTGAAAATAGTTAAGTTAATCGATCCCAGTCGAGAGAGGACCTGATTTTTTTGTATATGACAGTAAAATATTGTTATGATGACTATAACATTTGTTGGCACCTTAAATTCTTGCACATTTTCGCATTAAAACGTATATTTCAACACTCTGTCTGCTCAGGCAACATTGATGAACTCCTAAACTTGGAACCAATCAGAGGTCCCGTACATATCCCTCGTAATGAAGGCAGCCAATGGCCTTTTTCTATCTACGATGTAACTTCTTGTGAAAACTGCTGTCTGATGGAGAGAAACAGAAATATCTAGCTCCCGAAGACTGAAATAAGATAAATATAATGTTTCGAGTGCACTTGAAATATTCAGCATGCAATACGAATTGTCTTGATAGTATGAAGAGGTAACTCCACGGACATTTTATCAAATGTATTGAAAGCTAGTCAATGTTACAGTTTGAATAGCCTAGCCAGCTACTGTAAATGTCAATTTGTGTTTCATTAGCTAGCTATCTCTCTGTCAGTGAATTGAATTTGAATCATGTTTTGTCATGATTATATGTCTCATTTCAAGTAACTAGCTGCAGGCTTAAAGAAACATTCCAATAATATACTTTGCATAGAAACCCAAATAAAAGCATGTATATAGAAAGAAGTGTGTGTGTCATATCTGCTAGAATGGAGGTTTAAAAATGACAGCTACATATTAGCCTGACCCTGCCAGCCGTTCTGTACCTTGTCACACCACCCTGGATTATTGACCTCTGCCTGCCCTGAGACTGCCTGCCGTTCTGTACGTTTTGGACTCTGATCTGGATTACTGATCTCTGCCTGCCCTTGACCTGTTGTTTACCTGCCCCCTGATTTTGCAATAACCTTTTGTTACTTCGACACTGTCAACATCTGAGTCTTCTCCTGGATTGGTTGAAAACTGATACTGAAGTTACATACTATTTTGACCAAGATATGTGTTGATTTTGCACCATATTGGTCGGTCATTGGGTTCATTTGTTTTGCAATATGTTCAATTCAAATCAAGCTTTATTTATACAGCACATTTCAGACATTGATGCGACACAATGCGCTTCACAGGAAATAACGAATAAAAACAATGAAAATAAAAACTGAAATATTTACACAACAAAGGCAAGGATAAAAAAAACTAAAGAATAACAATAAAAGCTGAAAGACTAAAGAGCATCTAAGGAAATAACATTGGTTAAAACAGTAAGAATATGATGTAATATCCAGCCCAAAGTATAAGCTAGTTTTACTACATTGTAAACAATAGAATTGTGCCAATAAAATTCAGTTAGTCGCATAAATGATTGTGATGACTAAATGTTACATTACATTGAACATTATGAAATATCAAAACCGAAACCCCATTGTTAATATGTATTGGCAATAATTCACTTCCAATAGGGAGTCATGGAATAATTAAAAATGTATCTTTTGTCAGGCTGGATGTTTGAGATATGAGTAGGTGATTTGAGTCATGCTTATTCATTAGTGGAATAAAGACAATTAGCACTTGAATGTTGTAAAGAAAATACTGGAGTGATGTAAGATTGTTCATAAAATTGTTCATAGACCAATTTTCTATACTGCGTCAATGTTTATAGGCTGCAAGTACGTTGAAATAAGTTATTTTGAAGTCGTTGAAACAACGACCTGAGAAATCTCTTCAACTTTCACTTTCAACCAAAACAGAACATAGATTGGACCTCGGGCATAGTCGTCTTTTCAACTACATTTTGCAAGGTGGGATACTGCCCAATGTCAAAACACAGTTTTAACGTGTCCAAATCAATAACCATTATGCAGAAACAGTTTGTGATAAATGGAAAACCTAAACATAAAATGTACTATCAACACAAACATGCCACAATAGTAATCATAATACTTGTATTTTTTTTAAACAAGCACCTTATAAACTGCACAAGCACCAAAAACACTGTTGTTTTGACAAGTGGCAATAAATCACTAATATCGATTAGGGGGGAGATCAGGATGTACGTGCTGTTGAAACTAACACAACTAAAAAAACACATGGAAATGGGAGATATCTTTTACCTCACTGGTTAGAGGACAACCTGCAGAAGACAGTCAGCTACAGTGATGCATTTACATTTAGGGGTCCCCAAAACGAAGAGAAACTTAACACTTATTTTGTGTTTATGTTAATCACATAAAAGTACTCGTTTAGGGTTCTACATTGTGAAATTCATTAAAATCCTCCAACTACAATGTTAAAACATTATTTCATTGATATCATGAAACAACTCCATGTATGGACTTGCTGATGTTTAAATCAGAGCTCTTTTACCAGCATTTCTCTTCCCACATTAAGCACAGCAGTAAGGTTTCTCTCCTGTGTGTGTTCTCTGGTGTATAGTCAGACAGCTAGATGTAACAAAACTCTTTATCACATTAAGCACAGCTATAAGGTTTCTCTCCAGTGTGTGTTCTCAAATGTACCATGAGGTTGCTTGAGTGAGTAAAACTCTTCCCACATTGATCACAGCTATAAGGTTTCTCTCCTGTGTGTGTTCTCTGGTGTGATTTTAAATATTGGGATGAAACAAAACTCTTTCCACAGTCAGAGCAGTGGTAAGGTTTCTCTCCTGTGTGTGTTCTCTGGTGTATAGTCAGCTGGCTAGATGAAGTAAAACTCTTCCCACATTGATCACAGCTATATGGTTTCTCTCCAGTGTGCGTTCTCAAATGTACCATCAGGTTACTTGAGTGAGCAAAAATCTTCCCACATTGATCACAGCTATAAGGCTTCTCCCCTGTGTGGGTTTTCTGGTGTGATTTTAAATATTGGGATGAAACAAAACTCTTTCCACAGTCAGAGCAGTGGTAAGGTTTTGCTATTGTGTGTCTTCTCTTGTGTGATTTTAAATATTGGGAAGAAACAAAACTCTTTCCACAGTCAGAGCAGTGGTAAGGTGTCTCTCCTGTGTGTTTTCTCTGGTGTATAGTCAGCTGGCTAGATGTAGTAAAACTCTTCCCACATTGATCACAGCTATAAGGTTTCTCTCCTGTATGGATTCTCTGATGTCTATTAAGGTCTGTTGAAGAGGTGAATCTCTTCCCACAGTCAGAGCAGTGGTGAGATTTCTTCCCTGTGGGTTTCCGCTGGTGTTTCTTGAGGTGTTCTGATCTGGAGGGACTCTTCTCTGCCTCCTCAGCTTCATGATGTTGTTGAGGCTCCCCAGAGGATCCACGATAGTCACGTCTCGCTCCTGCGTGAACAACAAAGTCAGACAGATGGTTAAAGGCCAACAACAGCAGAAATCCACTTTTTATTTTTAGCTAAAAGGTGATGCCCATGATGTTGTACAACAATGTATATCTGTAATGAATGTTTAAATGCTTTAAACTTTTTTGACTATTGTCTTAATAACAACTGAGCAACAACAGATATATCTAGGATGTTGAATGGTCCCAGATATTAACAGCAGTTTATTTAGAAGTAATAACCTGGTAAATCTAGGATGTTGAATGGTCCCAGATGATGAACAGCAGTTTATTTAGAAGTAATAACCTGGTAAATCTAGGATGTTGAATGGTCCCAGATGGTGAACAGCAGTTTATTTAGAAGTAATAACCTGGTAAATCTAGGATGTTGATTGGTCCCAGATGGTGAACAGCAGTTTATTTAGAGGTAATAACCTGGTAAATCTAGGATGTTGATTGGTCCCAGATGGTGAACAGCAGTTTATTTAGAGGTAATAACCTGGTAAATCTAGGATGTTGATTGGTCCCAGATGGTGAACATCAGTTGTTTCCCCCCACGGTGGCCGTTGTCCTTGTTTATGACGTGACTCTGAGTCATCAGGTTGCCATGCGCTGCATGGGGTGTTTTGGTTTCACTCTGGGTTGAGTAGACAAACAGAGAGGGGACAGAGTCTCTCCTATTTCAGTGGCTGATAATACAGGGGGCGATCCAGGATTGGTTCATCCATTTTAGTTTTAAAACTAATGCTATACTGTATATGGGTCTTTTGTGACATTGGGATCACATTTTCTAAAAACACATTTAAATGCAGTTCCACATGTGAACTTACAGGAATAAAATGCATTACAAACTGTGGGTTCGAGCCCTGAATTCTGATTGGCTGACAGCCGTGGTATATCAGACCACGGGTATGACGAAACCTTTATTTTTACTGCTCTAATTATGTTGGTAACCAGTTCATAACAGCAATAAGGCACCTCGTGGGTTTGTGGTATACGGCCAATTGCAATGCGTTGTGCCTAAAAACAGCCCTTAGCAGTGGTATATTGGCCATATACCACACCCCATCATGTCTTATTGCTTAAATATACACTGAGTGTACAAAACATTCTCTTTCCATGACTGACTGCCCAAGTGAATCCAGGTGAAAGCTATGATCCTTATTGATGCCACTTGTTAAATCCACTTCTATCAGTGTTGATGAAAGGGAGGAGACGGGTTAAAACCCCTAGAGTTGATGTCTGCACCTCCGGTGAAATCTAATTAGCATAGTACACAAATCCCCATATAAATATATCTGTTTAACACAGACCTACTGTAGGACCCATAACTTCACCTAACAATAACATAGACCTACTGTAGGACCCATAACTTCACCTAACAACATAGACCTACTGTAGGACCCATAACTTCACCTAACAACATAGACCTACTGTAGGACCCATAACTTCACCTAACAACATAGACCTACTGTAGGACCCATAACTTCACCTAACATTAACATAGACCTACTGTAGGACCCATAACTTCACCTAAAATACCATAGACCTACTGTAGGACCCATAACTTCACCTAACAACACAGACCTACTGTAGGACCCATAACTTCACCTAACAACATAGACCTACTGTAGGACCCATAACTTCACCTAACAAACATAGACCTACTGTAGGACCCATAACTTCACCTAACAACATAGACCTACTGTAGGACCCATAACTTCACCTAACATTAACATAGACCTACTGTAGGACCCATAACTTCACCTAACAACATAGACCTACTGTAGGACCCATAACTTCACCTAACAACATAGACCTACTGTAGGACCCATAACTTCACCTAACAATAACATAGACCTACTGTAGGACCCATAACTTCACCTAACAACATAGACCTACTGTAGGACCCATAACTTCACCTAACATTAACATAGACCTACTGTAGGACCCATAACTTCACCTAACATTAACATAGACCTACTGTAGGACCCATAACTTCACCTAACAACATAGACCTACTGTAGGACCCATAACTTCACCTAACAATAACATAGACCTACTGTAGGACCCATAACTTCACCCAACAACAACATAGACCTACTGTAGGACCCATAACTTCACCTAACATCAACATAGACCTACTGTAGGACCCATAACTTCTACCTAACAATAACATAGACCTACTGTAGGACCCATAACTTCACCTAACAACAACATAGACCTACTGTAGGACCCATAACTTCACCCTAACAACAACTAGACCTACTGTAGGACCCATAACTTCACCTAACAACAACATAGACCTACTGTAGGACCCATAACTTCACCTAACAATAACATAGACCTACTGTAGGACCCATAACTTCACCTAACAATAACATAGACCTACTGTAGGACCCATAACTTCACCTAACAACATAGACCTACTGTAGGACCCATAACTTCACCTAACAACAACATAGACCTACTGTAGGACCCATAACTTCACCTAACAACAACATAGACCTACTGTAGGACCCATAACTTCACCTCAATAACATAGCCTACTGTAGGACCCATAACTTCACCTAACAACAACATAGACCTACTGTAGGACCCATAACTTCACCTAACAATAACATAGACCTACTGTAGGACCCATAACTTCACCTAACAATAACATAGACCTACTGTAGGACCCATAACTTCACCTAACAACATAGACCTACTGTAGGACCCATAACTTCACCTAACAATAACACAGACCTACTGTAGGACCAAATAATACTTTGTAAATAATCCCACTAGGCTACTCTGTAATTTGTTGTCATTCTAAATGTCCTGAATAAAGGAAAATAGCTATCTATGTTTTGCAATAGCCAATCCATCAAGGAACAGTTCTCTACACATTACGCACAACATTACGCTCCGTTTCAGTCGGTCAACATCGGTACAATATACTATGGGGAAATAGAATCCCGCCCCAAACCAACCCCAACGAATACTAAATGAAAAGGCCCATTGCAGACCACCCAGACCTGACCCAGCAAGATGCGGCAGTCTGGGTATTTCACACACGGTGCACTGCCTAGTGACTGGGAGCAGTGACGTCCAAGTCTTCCCCAGGTGTTAGCACACTGGGAGCAGTGACGTCCAAGTCTCCCCCAGCTGTTAGCACACTGGGAGCAGTGTTGTCCAAGTCTCCCCCAGCTGTTAGCACACTGGGAGCAGTGACGTCCAAGTCTCCCCCAGCTGTTAGCACACTGGGAGCAGTGACGTCCAAGTCTCCCCCAGCTGTTAGCACACTGGGAGCAGTGACGTCCAAGTCTCCCCCAGCTGTTAGCACACTGGGAGCAGTGACGTCCAAGTCTTCCGGAGCTGTTAGCACACTGGGAGCAGTGACGTCCAAGTCTCCCCCAGCTGTTAGCACACTGGGAGCAGTGATGTCCAAGTCTCCCCCAGCTGTTAGCACACTGGGAGCAGTGACGTCCAAGTCTTCCCCAGCTGTTTGCACACTGGGAGCAGTGACGTCCAAGTCTTCCCCAGCTGTTAGCACACTGGGAGCTGTGACGTCCAAGTCTTCCCCAGCTGTTAGCACACTGGGAGCAGTGACGTCCAAGTCTTCCCCCAGCTGTTAGCACACTGGGAGCAGTGACGTCCAAGTCTTCCCCCAGCTGTTAGCACACTGGGAGCAGTGACGTCCAAGTCTTCCCCAGCTGTTAGCACACTGGGAGCAGTGACGTCCAAGTCTTCCCCAGCTGTTAGCACACTGGGAGCAGTGACGTCCAAGTCTTCCCCAGCTGTTAGCACACCTGGGAGCAGTGACGTCGAAGTCTTCCCCAGCTGTTAGCACACTGGGAGCAGTGACGTCCAAGTCTTCCCCCAGCTGTTAGCACACTGGGAGCAGTGACGTCCAAGTCTCCCCCAGCTGTTAGCACACTGGGAGCAGTGACGTCCAAGTCTTCCCCCAGCTGTTAGCACACTGGGAGCAGTGACGTCCAAGTCTTCCCCCAGCTGTTATCACACTGGGAGCAGTGACGTCCAAGTCTTCCCCCAGCTGTTAGCACACTGGGAGCAGTGACGTCCAAGTCTCCCCCAGCTGTTAGCACACTGGGAGCAGTGACGTCCAAGTCTCCCCCAGCTGTTAGCACACTGGGAGCAGTGACGTCCAAGTCTTCCCCAGCTGTTAGCACACTGGGAGCAGTGACGTCCAAGTCTTCCCCAGCTGTTAGCACACTGGGAGCAGTGACGTCCAAGTCTTCCCCAGCTGTTAGCACACTGGGAGCAGTGACGTCCAAGTCTCCCCCAGCTGTTAGCACACTGGGAGCAGTGGCGTCCAAGTCTTCCCCAGCTGTTAGCACACTGGGAGCAGTGACGTCCAAGTCTTCCCGGAGCTGTTAGCACACTGGGAGCAGTGACGTCCAAGTCTTCCCCAGCTGTTAGCACACTGGGAGCAGTGACGTCCAAGTCTTCCCCAGCTCTTAGTACACTGGGAGCAGTGAAGTCCAAGTGGTAAAACCTCACAGAAATGTGTGGTGATGCCCAACTCGCCACAGCGCAAATATCTCCTACAGTCAAACCTTTAAATATCGCCCAAGACGTTGCCAGACCCCTGGTGGAGTGGGAGCGTACACCGCTAGGTAACCTTTGACCCTTGCTGCTATACGCCAGTGGGAGAGAGACACTGTGTAGGGAGCGCCCTACCGTGAGCCTGAATATCAAAACAGACAAAGGGCTGGTCACATAACCAGATATCCTGGGTCCGAAAAGCTCGGACCGGACACAGGGCATGTAACCTCTGTTGCTCTTCAGACCCAAAAGGAGGAGTTGAAAAGGGAATTCACTCCAAAGCTAAGGACTGGACACAGGGCATGTAACCTCTGTTGCTCTTCAGACCCAAAAGGAGGAGGTGAAAAGGGAATTCACTCCAAAGCTAAGGACCTGTAGGACATAGCCATGACTTTAGTGGGCAAAGGCCGCATTTGGACGCAACGTCACCTTAGAGTCGCCCGGGGCGAACTGAGTACAGGAAGGGTGTATGGATAACGCGTGGAGGTCCCCCAACACATTTAGCCGAAGCCACAAGGTTTTATAGTAGAGGATCTTCAGATCCACAGAATCCTGTGGTTCAAAAGGGGGCCTCACACAGAGCATCCAAAACCAAATCCCAACGGGCGCAATATGTTTACAAACCGGTCCGAGACGGTGCACACCCTTTAGGAACCGCACCAACCCCAGGCACAAGCACCCGCCTGGCGCCATCAACCCTTTAGGAACCGCACCACACCAGGCACCCGCCTGGAGCCATCAACCCTTTAGGAACCGCACCACCCCAGGCACCCGCCTGGCACCATCAACCCTTTAGGAACCGCACCACCCCAGGCACAAGCACCCCGCCTGGCGCCATCAACCCTTTAGGATCCGCACCACCCCAGGCACAAGCACCCCGCCTGGCGCCATCAACCCTTTAGGATCCGCACCACCCCAGGCACAAGCACCGCCTGGCGCCATCAATTCTCAGATGAAATGATGAGTCAGGTGAACACCTAAACAACATTTGGCATCTCTAAGCTTTACATATAAACAACACCTCCCCCATTGGCATTCCTGTCTTTCCTGTAGATGTTAAATCCTTGTATTGCTACTCCTGTATCATCAAAAGGAATGATATACAGCGCCTTGCTAAATTATTCATCCCCCTTGGCATTTTTCCTATTTTGTTGCATTACAACCTGTAATTTAAATGGATTTTTATTTGGATTTCATGTAATGGACATACACAAAATAGTCCAAATTGGTGAAGTGAAATGAAAAAAATAACTTGTTTCAAACAATTCTAAAAAAATTAATAACGGAAAAGTGGTGCAAATGTATTCACCCCCTTTGCTATGAAGCCCCTAAATAAGATCTGGTGCAACCAATTACCTTCAGAAGTAATTAGTTAGATTGCACACAGGTGGACTTTATTTAAGTGTCACATGATCTGTCACATGATCTCAGTATATATACACCTGTTCTGAAAGGGCCCAGAGTCTGCAACACCACCAAGCAAGCGGCACCATGAAGACCAAGGAGCTCTCCAAACAGGTCAGGGACAAAGTTGTGGAGAAGTACAGATCAGGGTTGGGTTATAAAAAAATATCCGAAACTTTGAACATCCCACGGAGCACCATTAAATCCATTATTTAAAAATGGAAAGAATATGGCACCACAACAAACCTGCCAAGAGAGGGCCGCCCATGAAAACTCACGGACCAGGCAAGGAGGGCATTAATCAGAGAGGCAACAAAGAGACCAAAGATAACCCCTGAAGGAGCTGAATAGCTCCACAGCGGAGATTGGAGTATCTGTCCATAGGACCACTTTAAGCCGTACACTCCACAGAGCTGGGCTTTACGGAAGAGTGGCCAGAAAAAAGCCATTGCTTAAAGAAAAAAAGGCATGTGGAAGTCTCCCCAAACATATCGAAGAAGGTACTCAGACTCCACCCTCACA
>NW_025540079.1:0-10081 GCF_020615455.1 Coregonus clupeaformis | reverse complement strand
TTTTGCCAGCTTCAAATTACTAACAAATATATTTTCCATAATGAGTGGTGAGGCTAATACAGTAATACTTTACATCAGAAAGTTCTTACACGTGTAGTAACCTATACAATGCAACATTATTACACATTACCATAAATTGCTTTATAATTTGCATAATAATAGATTTATTACATAAGTGGAATAAGGAACAGTACTATTCACTCATGTACGATTTTAAAAACTCAGCTCGTTGGCAATTAAAATTCAATTCCATATTATTAAAAAACATACTAATAAAATGTTGCTCCAAAAGTAATTACAATTTGATTTGTATTACACAGGCACAATAACAATGTAATGTTAAAGTGCTACTAAAATGCTTAACAGTAACAAAATATGGTTATTAAAATGTCTTGAAGTTCACTCAATTCCCAAACTGCCACAGCTTAATCAACTACAGCCAAGGTGGTAAAAATCATATTAGTTTGTAAAGTATGTATATTTTTTGGATCCAATACTACCATTTTAATGAAATTTAATCATAACCAATATACACCATCTCTGCCATATTTTTATTATTATAGCGGATAGAAAAACATTTTGGGTATGAATTATTTAATCCACTACCTCAAAGGTGATTTCTTAAATTTTAAAAAACTTCCCATAAATTTAGGAGCACCAAAATACCTTTTTTTTTTTTTTTTTTTTTTTTTTTTTCTTAGGAAAAACTATTACACTCCTGTTTCCCAAACTTGATCCACGGATCCCAAGGGTGCCTGCATTTTGGTTTTACCCTTTGCATTTTCCAGCCAATTCAAATCAATCAGCTAATCATCAAACTTTGATAATTTGAATCAGCTGTTAATAAACAAAAACTGCACGTTGTCTTGTTCATAAGTGCTTCCCAAAAAATCCTAACTCAGCTCATTTCAACACATACAAATACCAATACATTGAAAATGTGTTCTGTGTTTTCATCGATTGTAGGGCGGTAACCGCTGAATTCTAGTAGTTGTCTTAATATCCACAAAATTCCACAGCTGGCATCAGCCTGCCTCCTAGCCTGTGTTGCCTCAGTGAATGGTCCTTGCTATCCACTTTATGTTTTCTGTTCCACTTCCTGAATCTTATTCTTTTTATTGCTTTCTCAGATCTTTTCTAATATTATTTCCGATCTGTATTCAAATAGTTTTAATCACCTACATTAAAAAAGTATTTAGTCATTTCTCCCAAAAGATAGGGCTTCCTATTACTCATCAATATACCGTAACTCTAATCCAAATGTAGATTTTTTAATGAATTTATTACCAAATTATGGTGGAAAAAATAAGTATTTGGGTCAATATCAAAGTTTTCATTATATTCCCTTTCTGTTAACAATACGGTCAAGCGTTTTCTGTAAGTCTTCACAGTTTTCACACACCATTGCTGGTATTCTGGCCCATTCACTCCATGCAGATCCTCCTCTAGAGCATTGATGTTTTAGGGGCTGTCTCTACAGCTGAGCACTCCCCGACTTTCAACTCCCTCAATATTTCCTATAGAGTTGAAATCTGACTTCTCAGGATTCAAATACTTCTTCAACTCCTTCGTCCGTTATGTTTAGTCATTGTCTCTGCAAAGCCCCTTTACATTTTTTTCTGGAAGGGAGATTTTCCTCCAATCTCATGATACATGCCCCCCATTCATTTCTTTTCCTTTACACCGATCCAGTCTCCTTCCCTTTGCAAAAAAAACATCCCCAACGCGATGATGTTTCCACCCCCATACTTCCCAGTAAATATGTGTTACTTTGATGCAACTCAGCATTTCTTTGTGTCCTTCAAACCACTGGGTTGAGTTTTCTCCAAAAATTTATATTTTGGTTTCATCTGCGAATATACATTCTCCCCAATCCTCTTCTGATCATCCGCCTCTAGCAAACTTCAGACAGGCCTACATTACTGGCTTAAGCAGAGGGGCACGTCCAGCACTGCCAGATTGAGTCTAGCCAGGCATAAGTGTGTTGTACTGATGATTCTTTCTTTGTCCCAATGGCTCTCTGCAGTCATTCACTTCCCCTTGTGGTTCTGGGATTTTTGCTCCTTCTTATCATTTCCCCGGTAATCTCGCGCCCCCAGATCGAGGGAGATTATCAGTGGTCTTGTATGTCTTCCATTTCCTAATATTTATCTCCCACAGTTGATTTCTTTAAACCAGATGCATTTCTTACCTAATGTGCAAAGATTCAAGTCTTCCCAACCTGGTGCAGGTCTACAATTTTGTTTCTGGTGTCCTTTGACAGCTCTTTGATCTTAGCCATAGTGGAGTTTAGTGTGACTGTTTTTAGGGTTGTACCCAGTTTTTTATTGATACAGTTCAAACGGTACCATTAATACGTAGTGCCCTCTTATTACAGGTCTGTAAGCCAGAAATCTTGCTTGTTTGTAGGTGACCAAATACTTATTTTCCACCATAATTTGCAAATAAATTCATTTAAAATCCTACAATTATGATTTTCTGAAAAAAAAATCTCCATTTGTCTGTCGAGATTGGCTGTACAGTATGATGAAAATTACGGCCTCTCTCATCTTTTTTGAACTTACCTGCAATTGGTGGCTATTCACTAAATACTTTTTTCCCCCACTGTATTTGGGACTATTTGTTCTAGGGATTGTGGCGTTTAAATGAGCCAATATTTTAGGCCAGATAATTGATATCCTTAAAATTTAAAATGTTTATACAATTTCTCAGAGACAACATTATCATTAAAGCTTATTTTTTAAAATCAAATAATACATTTACTTTGTTTTAACCAATCTAACTTCATAACATAATGTAATATTGTATTTGAATGTTAAATCTCTTGATAAACTATAAATTAAATGTCATCTTCCCACTAAATGCACTATTCAAACTGACGTGCGCCATGCATTGAGTTACTGAGCTTATTTTGGCTGATCAGTGATCTAGGTGCACAATCGGTTTGCCTTCCATTTGGGCTTATATTAGCTCTACCATCAACAACATTTGCATAGAGCATACTCCACTTCACGTCTGTTTGAAGAACATCATAGATTTAGCTGTTTAGTTATTGTCAAACACTGGATAGGTGCATGAAATGTGTTGTTTAACAGGGTCAGCCACTTATTACATATAGCCCACTGTGTTAGTTTGAAATATAAAGCATCTATTCAATGCAAAAGCCACTGATTTTTGCCCATTCTTCAAGGCAAAACTACTCTAGCTCCTTCAAGTTGGATGGGTTCCGATGGTTATCACAATCTTTAAGTCACACCACAAATTCTCAATTGGATTGAGGTCTGTTACTAGGCCATTCAAACATTTATCTTCCCCCTTAAACTCTCATGCTCTTTAGCAGTATCTTAGTCTTTCCTGCTATAACCTCCGTCCCAGTCTCAAATCTCTGAATAATTTACCTCAAAATTCTCCTGTATTTACACCATCCATCATTCCTTTAAATTCTACAGTTTCCTCGTCCCTGCCATAACATCCCCCCATGATGCTGCCACCACCATGCTTCACTGTGGGGATTTTCTCGTGATGAAGGTGTTGGGTTTTGCGCCATGACCTCGCATTTTCCTTGATGATGTCCATAAACTACTTTTAGTCTCATCTACCCATCTTCTTCCATATGTTTGGGGGAGTCTCCCACATGTCCTTTTGGCAACACCAAGCGTGTTTGCTTATTTTTTTTCTTTAAGCAATGGCTTTTTTCCTGGCCTCTCTTCCGTAAACCCACTATGTGGCGTGTCACGCTTAGTATCCTATGACATTCCAATCTTTTTGCAGCTCCTTCAGGGTTATCTTTGGTCTCTTTGTTGCCTCTCTGAATTCTATGCCCTCCTTCCTGTCTGTGATTTTGGTGGGGTGGCCCTCTCTTGCAGTTTTTTTGTGGTGCCATATTCTTTCTATTTTTTAATAATGGATTTAATGGTGCTCCATGTTCAAAGTTTTAGATATTTTTGTATAACTCGTTTCCTTCTACTTCTCCACCACTTTGTCCTTACCTGTTTGAACTCTTGATCTTCATGTCCCCTTGCTTATGTGTTGCAACTCTGGGGCCTTTCATACAGTTATATATACACTGAATCTTACATCATTACCTTGATTGCCCCAGTACTTTATTTACTTTATTACTTCTGATATTGGTTTTACCATCTTTTTGGCTTCATAGCAAAGGGGGTAATACATTCCACCACCACTTTTTCTTATTTATTAATATTTGAACGTTATTTTTTTCATTTCACTTCACCAATTTATATTGTGTATTCCTTACATTCATCTTTAAATCCATTTAAATTACAGGTTGTAATGCAACAAAATAACCTAAGGGGATGGAGAATACTTTTGCAAGCACTATACACACTTGATATCCCATATCTAATAGTCAACCCTCTCAATGACATCTCACATCTCTGCTTTTAAATAGGACCCTCAGTGAACTGCTCAAGTTGTATGATGGTAAAATGAGTCAAATCTTCATCAAAGACCATGTGCAACAACACTCCGCCCCGTGCGGGAAATATTCAGAATCTCCATGTTGCCCCCCATCAAAATGTGCCTATATTTATGTGCATTCCACACCCTTTCGGGGGTAATAAATCGGAGTATAATGCTTGTATGATTCTAGTCCCAATCAACTGCATTACACTTAAAAACTCTTCATATAACACCATCGATTTCTCACTGCATTCGAAAGTATTCATTTCACATTTTGTTATATTACCCTATTCTAAATATTAATTAACTTTTCTTCATCAATCTACACACAATCCCCATAACAAACTAATTTTATTTCCTTTTAACAAATTATTTACATATATTCAACCCTTTTCTTACTCGGATACTCATGTTTTTTCCATTGATCATCCTTATTTTCTCTTTTGATCCACCTGTAGTAAATTCATTATGTTACATATTTAGGCACACACCTGTCTATATAAGTCCCCAGTTGACCAGTGCATGCCAGAGCAAAAACCAACCACAACAGTCGAAGAATATCCGTCAGAGCTCCGAGACAGGATTATGTCGAGGCACGATCTGGGTACCAAAATATTTCTTCCTCATTGAGTCCCCAAACACAATGGCCTCCATCATTACTTAAAATGGAAGAAGTTTTAACCATCAAACTCTTCCTAGAGCTGGCCCAGTACCACTTTCACTCTGACGCCTCCAGGGTTCCTCTGTGGAGATGGGAAACCTTCCCAGAAACAACCTTCATCTCTGGCCACCCCTCCTTCAATCAGCCTTTATGTAGTGAGAGCGGGCCCTCCTCAGTAAAAACCACCGTTTTCCAAAAGGCACCTTAAAGACTCTCAGACCATGAAAACAAGATTATCTGGGTGGCACATAGACCAAATTAACTCTTTGGCCTGAATCCCCGTCCGTTCTTGAGGAAGCCTGGCACCATCCCTACGGTAAAGCATGGTGAGGGCAGCATCATGCTGTGGGGATCTTATTCAGCGGCAGACTTGGAGACTATCAATCGAGGGAAAGATGAGCGGAGTAAAGTGCAGAATCCTTCCCTGCGCTCTGAGCAGGTTCTCTACGCAAGTTCGCCTTCCAACAGGACACCGACCCCAGCACACAGCCAAGAACCCATGCAGGAGGTGGCTTGTCAAGTCTCTAATATTTGAGTTGCCTCGCCAGAGCCTGGACTTGAACCCGATCGAGCATCTCTCTAAACCTGAAAATACTTTGCCCAACACTCCCCATCCAACCTGACTGAGTTGAGAGGATCTGCAAAAATAAGAAAACTCCCCCAAAAATACGGTGTCCAATTAGCATCATACCCAAGAAGACTCAAGCTGTAATCGCTGCCAAAGGGTGCTTCAACAAAGTCTTAATTAAAGGGATTCTGAATCTCTCATGGAAATTGATTTCCGTTTCTTTTTTCAATACATTAAAACAATTTCGAAAACGTTTTTTTTTTTATGAGGTATTTGTGTAAATTGGGAAAAAAAAATTTAATCCAATTTCTAAATTCCTTGTCTTAAATGTGTAAAAAGTCAAGGGGTCTAAATGCTTTCCGAATCCATGTATATCTCTACATATGTTACATTATCACATGGGGAGTTAGCATTTAGCACTCATTTCTTCTAACTCCGAAAAAACTATTTCTAAATATTATGCTCAAAACAGCCAAATACACTACATGATAAAAATATGTACAGTGCTTTCAAACATCTCATTCCAATGCCATTAATATAGTTGTCCCCCCTTCCTGCTATAACACCTCCACTCTTCTGGGCTTTCCTTAATGTTAAACGTTGCTGCAGGACTTGCTTCCATTCACCACAAAGCATTTGATCACTGATGTTGGTTTTCCTCAGTCCAGTTGGCATTCAATTCATCCCAAGTGGTGGGGCGGCGTAGCTTAGTGTTCGGCGTTACTTGCAGTAACCGAAAGTTTCGCTGGTTCTAATCCCTAGCCGACTATGAAAAATCTCGTCGATGTGCCGCTTGAGCAAGGCACTTAACCCCTACGTTACTCCTGTATAGTTTCATCTGATAAACCATCTGCTAAATACTAAAATTAATGTAAATGTGTTCGATTTGGTTGAGGTCAGGGCTCTGTGCGGGCCAGTCAAGTTCTTCCCCACCCGATCACAAACCATTTCTTTATACCTCGCTTTGTACAGGGGCATTGTCATGCTGAAACAGGAGAGGGGCCTTCCCCAAACTGTTGCCACAAAGTTGGACTTTCTTTAGAATCGTCTAAACTTTGTCATTGTATGCTGTAGCGTTAAGATTTCCCTTCACTGAACTGGCCTAGCCCAAATATACCATAAAAACCCCCAGCTACCATTATTCCCCCTCCACCTGATTCATTACTCCACTTCCCTGCCCCATCATGGTGATCGAGCCCTACACCACTCCAGCACAGCAAGTTCGCATGTAATCTTAGACTTGTATCGTCCATGAAACCAATTTATTGAAGCTCCCGTGCCGATAACAGTTCTTATCACTTTCGGCGGTCCCTGTTCTGTGAGTTGTGGCTTCTCCCATTTCACGTGCAGGCACGTTGCTTCATCCATCATTTTCCCTTCCACAATACACTTCGTTGACCCGGTTCTAGCAGGTTTGTCAACTGACTTGTTGGAAAGGTGGCATCTTCGAGTTGAAATCTTGTAACCATTCTACTGCCAATGTTTGACTATGGAGATTGCATTCTCTTTTACCCTTGTGTAGCTGAACCCATTCCACTCTCATTTGAGGTTCCCCTTATACATTTTATATCCAAATCAGATTCTTATAACCCAGGGCCTGTTTGAACTCCCCCAAACTCATGACGGATGCAATATCAGATTTTTTTCTTTCTGTGCACCAATAACGTTCTTTTTCTTCCACCCACCAGTCTCGTTTCTTATCCTTTCCCACATGTATTGGTAATTATCACCGGCTCTATTGGTAGGCTACAAAAGGCAGAATCTCAAGCGGGGTTCCCTTTCTTTGCCTGCCTCAGAAGAATTTCAACTATTTTCATTTTGTGTACAGCTGCTGCGAAGGCGGAGTCAGCCAACTGCAACAACTTCTCCCTCAACTTCCCGCACTAAACACAGCAAGTTTAATCCAGGCCCACAAATACCAGGGTGGCAGAGGAGGGGGGGGGTGAGGGTGTTGGGTTAATAAAGCTCACATCACTATATAACAGGCTTACATACCTCTACATAAACCTAATTCATACTAGCATGTGGTGTGTGCGTAGAAACAACCCAACAGCAAGCGCAGTACCAGTTCACCTGAACGGCAGTCAGAGATACACAGCCTTTATCACCATATCTCCCACACCCTCTTCTCCCAGTGAGAAGAGCTACACTTTGTCAGACTACCAGGGTGGGGAGACTAACACAGACTAAGGGTCCCAAGCCAAACCCAAATAAAAGGAGAAGTGCTTTGAAAACGTGTCTTCTACAAACTTTGCAACTCAGCAGCATCAAACTTGTTTAGCTGACTTTGCTAGGATACCAAATTAGGAATGCAAGAGGAACACCATGTTTACTGGACTGGGCAGTTTTCTGGCAGACACCTCTCATATGCAAAGCTAAGGAGGTCTGGCTGCAACCTGCAAGATTTTGTGTAATAACTTATCCATCAATAAGCAACAATATTTTCTTGATGGATTTCAAGTTAAATACACTTGAAAAACATGTTTGTGTGTTAAAAAGTCAAAGAGAAGTCAAATTCAGTGTTTCTCTCTTTGTTTACATGAATACAATCAATTTCTACAGGGGTATAACATATTCTAAACTCAGTCTTCCTCCACCTTGAATTTTAGATTTGGTCATTAATATGTGGGTTAGTTCTTTACTTCTGCTGTTGTTGAGAATATGGCGTATTGCTGGGTTCTGTTTGGTTCTCTTGTATAAACGCTTTTCCTTCTCTCTCCGTTGAGGGGGCCATTTACCTATCAGAGGGAAGGGGGGAGAAAGAATGTGGGGGAGAGCAGTTTCCTAACATTTCAGGCAAAGTGAATTAATTCCCAAAGGGTAGATATTTTAGAAAAGGTCTCTAAAAAGAATATATGTTACAGAATATGTTCTGTAAATAAACCACACACATGAATAATCCCATGTGTTCCTGGGGGTTTAGGGGCAGGCCATTTATATCCACTTTCATTCCATCCACCAAATCATTTAATTTTATTATTATCAGCGTCACCTTGATTATTACATCAAACTTTACAAATGTGTAAGTTCTCAATTCTATCTTAGTGCACCTTATATGATACCCAGTCTCAGTCTGCACTGTTACTATGGGCGGTGTCTGCCTGGTAAATGGAATCCCCCTCCAAACAGACCAATACTCTCACATCCATTACATCTCTCCTTCCATTCACACCCATGCCTTCTGTTCTGTCATCCCCCCCCCACACAACCTTTCTATACAGCGTTCAGGTTACTCGTTGACTGATTACAGTATTTCAGAGATCATTATATTAATTAATAATCCAACCCTCCTTTCTCTTTTTTGGTGAATTCAGGCTAAACAACCCACCGCTCTGTAATCTCCAAAGCCCTTGTTACTGCAAAAACTACCACCTCCCTGCCCAGGCCACCTGTCCCCACACAGCCAGCAGCCTGGGAAACACATAGTCTCGATCCAGTCGATTAACAGGCAGCTTCCCCCCGCACAGGAATACTGTATGTTAGCTCTGCCATCGCACACTACTCCTGTCGATGAATATATGAAGGCAGAGTCACACCCGCTGCGATCCCCCATCTACCTTCAATCACCTTTTCCTTTGCCTCATTGGTAGCTCAGTCATGCCATGTCTCTACTTATACATCTTACTTTCCTCTACCCTCCAGTAAACCCGTTTCAGGGTCGGATTGGAACTACATATCCATCTATCCATCATTAAAAAGGACTGAAGTAGTGTTAATGTCACCTGGGAGCCCTCTTCAGCATTGCAGCTAGCTGCAACACCTCTAAATGTAATGCTCTGCTCATTGTAATCCCTTTTACCTCTGCACTACCCGGGCCAGAGATAGCATATTTAGCCTCTCACGATACTTAGTAGAGGGGATTGAGCTACATCCCCATTTTCATTCTATGTCCATTTGAGGTTTTCCACCAAAAAACTTGCTTCTGTAATGAGTTAACCTTCTACAATTCTCCAACTACTCCAAATTCACTAAACAACACTACTAAAGCGGAGTATCAATAACTTGATTCTGGAAATATCTTCAGTTTTCTTTTGGCATTTACATTCAAGTACTAGCATATTTACATCTACTATTTTATAAATGTACAATAAGCATAAAAACAATTATATAAATTGTCAACTCATTTCCTCTCATTTTAAAATGAGGTAGGCCCTTATTTCAACATTAAGACGCCTAACATGCTGTTGCAACAAGTTGGAACACAGAAGGCTGTGTTCATAGCGGACATATTAAAAAAATTAACTTCATATTCCTCTCCAGCACCCCCCCCCCAACATCAACATTTTCAATTTTTTTTAAGAAGAGGGAATAAATGTTTTATACTTTTTATACTTGCCTACTAATTTATTGATGACATTGAAACACCTATCTTTCTATGTGTTTTCCAATGGCGTCATCAACCAAACATAAAAACTCACCATTGCCATTAT
>NW_025540078.1:0-10085 GCF_020615455.1 Coregonus clupeaformis | reverse complement strand
ATTGTTTTGTCACGGTTTACTAAGCCAAACCCAGAAGCAGACCAGGACAAGGTAAGTGGTGTCAAAGGTGAGTGTTTATTTAGCTGATCCTCGGGTGATGTTGAATAATCCCGGAACAGAGCGGGCGGCGTGGATGGGTTGTAGGAGGGTGCAGTGGTAGGTCCGTAATGCTCCGCCGCCATGAGCCATCAGGCAGAGGATTGGGTGAAGGTTCCATGATGATGTTTCATGTTCGATCCGCGAGGACTGGATGTTAGGACAGAGCCTAAGAAGGGTGATGATCAGGACCAAGTGTGCAGATTGCTGATAGGATGCAGATGCGGAAATCAAAGCTCCCCTGTTCCCGGCAACCAGCAGGCGTTCCACCTGACTGGAATCCCAGCAGAAAACTAGTACCCCAAACCACTCAGACTGCAGGGATCGTTCACATACCCCCTCCGGCCCCACCGGCGACTCCCGGAGCGCCAGGATGGAGGCGGTAAAGTCACGAATGAGGTCACATCTAGGATCTGTCGCCGCGGAATCACTCCTCTCTTCAGACCATACCCCTCCCAGTCCACCGAGATACCACCGGCCCCCCGTCTAGAATCCATGATTTCCCGTGTAAGGCCAGGACCACCTCCGATCATCCGAGGAGGGGGGGGAGGAGCGAGGAGGCAACAGAGGACTGAGGAGAACAGGCTTGAGGCAGGAACATGAAAGGTGGGATGACTCTGAAGCGTCCTCGGTGTTTGAGTTGTTCAACTGCCACCCATTAATCACCTTCTCACCTCAAGCGGACCAATACTTCGATAACAACTTCCTAACTCAGTCCTAAAGGAAAGTCACATCCTGTAGCCAGCCAGACCCTATCTCCGATGTATAGGTGGGAGCGGGATCCTTCGCCTGGAGCTGATACCGTCCGAAACTCTAGGGTACCTTTCTGGCCCGATGCCAGGTCCGGTGGCACGAATATGGGCCTGAACCGAGGGCACTGAGAGCTCCTTCTCCTGAGAAGGGAAAGGGGAGGAGTTGGTAGCCATACAGGCACTGGAAGGAAGACATCCCAGTGGCAGATTAGGGAGTATTGTGGCATACTCGGCCCAGCAACTGAGAGACCCGGGAGGTGGGGTTGGAGGAACCGGCAGCTGGCTTGTGGATTCCATCTTCTGTTGGCTCTCTCCCCTAAGCCATTAGATTGGAGGTGAAAACCAAGATGTGAGGCTGACTGTAGCTCCAATGGCCACACAAGGAAGGACTTCCAACAATGAGAGGTAAATAACTATGAATCAAACTTATAATCACTGAGCAAACCATTACTAAAACCTCCCTAACCAATCGGTCTCCGAGGCAGAGGGAAGCTTGGCAATAGGCACAAAGTGGCCGAACTTGCTGAATCTTCGATAGTCAAGCGACCGTGTTTCCCTCGAAGCGGGCAACCCAGTGACCAAATCAGGGCCACGACCATGATGCAATAGGAGGGGGCGAGTAGTCCAAGTGGCGATTGTACCTCTTCTTCTCCACACACTGGACCGCACACTATCCTCGCCTGGCGGGAGCCACCAAACTCTCCAACTCTCGGCCCCGCCAAGTTAACAAGCCATCTTGCTGGCGTCGGGACCATTTGAGGACAGCAGAGGCCACGACTCAGCACAAACAACCCGACCCGGGTGACCGTTACGACCGGGCTGCGTCAAGGGCCGCCATCACCTCCTCTCCTCAATCTTCCACCCACAACAGCTCCCCGGCGCAGTTCCAGAAAAAAATTATCTCAATCTTGACCCACTCTCCTCCGTCTTGGAAAACATCCGGACATCCTCCGTTCTTACATCCAGGTCGGGCGTCAGGAAAAATTAAAATCTCACACGCCCACCTGCTGGGAGTTGAGGTCCTAGCCATTCACGTAAGCAAGATTCTTGTGGTCAGTCCAGACACATAAGCGGTTTGCTCCGCCCCTCCAGCCAGTAGGCGCCACTCCTCCAAGGCAAGTTTCACCTTGAGAAAGCTCCCGGTTACCCACATCTCTAATTCACTCTCCCGGCAGTGTAGGCAGGGATGATTTACTGTCCGTACATCGCTGCGACGGGATACAGCTCCAACTCCACATCAGGCGTCCCGCTTGCAGCAACTGGCGCTTCGTTGAATAATCGGTCGTTGCTTTAGACTCGCCTCTTCAAATCCAGAAACGCTCGATCCGCCTCCGGATTCCACTTGAAGATCCTGATACTGGAAGTCAAGGCAGTTAACGGAGCGGCCACACGGCTGTAATCCCGGGATGAATCTCTGGTGAAATTCGCAAACCCCAAAAATCTCTGGAGCTGCAATCTGTACCGGGCTGGGCCCATTCCAGAACCGCTCTAACCTTCTCCTGGTCCATCCTAATCTCTCCCCTGGAGATGATGTACCCGAGAAAGGATGTCGTGTGGGCGTGAAACTCGCACTTCTCGGCCTTCACCGAACAGGCGATTCTCAACAATCGCTGCAGATGTCACGAGTTGCAAAGCCAGAACCCAGAAGCAGACCAGGACAAGGTAAGTTGAAACGAAGGTGTAGTGTTTATTTACAATTCAAGAGTGATGCTGAATAATCCAGGGAACAGAGCGGGTGGCGTTGATTAGTTGTTGGGGGTGCAGTGGTTGATCCCATCATGGTCGGCAGCCGCCGACCACCAGGCAGAGGTTGGATGAAGGTTCCGGACGGGTGACTGCAGATGGAACAAAACGGAGGTAAGTAAACAACAAGGTGCAAAACAACAAAACTAGCTATGGCTCTGAGACTGATACTCTGGTAAACCTACTGTTCATGGCTACACGATCCGGCAGGGAATGGATGTTAGGCCAGAGCCTAAGAAGGGTGATGATCAGGACCAGGTGTGCAGATTGCTGATGGGATGCAGGTGCGGAAATCAAGAGAGCTCCCGGGAGCGTTCCAGAACCCTCGGAAACTGGAGATCACGAGCAGAAAAAACTAGTCCACAGACAGGACCCGACTCAGACTGCCGGGATCGTTACAGTACCCCCTCCGACGAACGCCACCGGGCGGACTCCCAGAGCGCCAGGATGGAGGCGGTAGAAGTCACGGATGAGGTCAGCATCTAGGGATCTGTGCCGCGGAATCCAACTCCTCTCCTCAGGACCATACCCTCCCAGTCCACGAGATACTGGAAACCCCGGCCCCGCCGTCTGGAATCCATGATTCGTCGCACCGTGTAGGCAGGACCACCTCCGATCATCCGAGGAGGAGGAGGAGGAGGCGGAGGAGGCAACAGAGGACTGAGGAAAACCGGCTTGAGGCAGGAGACATGAAAGGTGGGATGGACTCTGAGCGTCCTCGGTAGTTTGAGTCGAACTGCCACTGGATTGATCACCTTCTCCACCACAAACGGACCAATGAACTTCGGTAACAACCCCCTAGACTCAGTCCGTAAAGGAAGATCCCTCGTGGCCAACCAGACCCTATCTCCGATGGTATAGGTGGGAGCGGGATCCGCGACGATTTCGCCTGGAGCTGATACCGGTCCGAAACTCTAAGGAGTGCCTTTCTGGCCCGATGCCAGGTCCGGTGGCAACGAAAATGGGCCTGAACAGAGGGCACTGAGGCTCCTTCCTGAGAAGGGAACAAAGGGGAGGTTGGTAGCCATACAGGCACTGGAAGGGAGACATCCCAGTGGCAGATGTAGGGGAGAGTATTGTGGGCATACTCAACCCAAGGCAACTGAGAGACCCAGGAGGTGGGGTTTGGAAGAGACCAGGCAGCGTAGCGTGGTTTCCATCTTCTGGTTGGCTCTCTCCGCCTGACCATTGGATTGGGGTGAAAACCAGATGTGAGACTGACTGTAGCTCCAATGGCCAAACAGAAGGACTTCCAGACAGCAGAGGTAAACTGAGGGCCACGGTCGGAAAACGATATCACTGGGCAACCCGTGGACCCGAAAACCTCCCTAACCAGGATCTCGGACGCCTCTCGAGGCAGAGGAAGCTTGGCAACTTTTGGCACAAAGTGGGCGAACTTGCTGAATCTGTCCACGATAGTCAGAACGACCGTGTTCCTCAGAAGCGGGCAACCCAGTGACGAAGTCCAGGGCCAGATGCGACCAATGGTCGCGGGAATAGGAAGGTGAAGTAGTCCAGAGCTGGGCCGATTGGTACTCTTATTCTGCGCACACACTGGACAGGCAGCAACAAAACCCCCGAGTATCCTCGGCCATGGCAGGCCACCAAAAACGTCTGCGAAGAAACGCCATTGTCCGAGCCACGCCAGGGTGACAAGCCATCTTGCTGGCGTGGGACCATTTGAGGACAGCAGGACGAACCGACTCAGGCACAAACAACCGACCGGGTGGACCGTTACCGGGACCGGGCTGAGTCCGAAGGGCCGCCAGCACCTCCTCCTCAATCTTCCACATAACTGCTCCCACGACGCAGTTCCGGGGAGAATTGTCTCGGGTCTTGGACCCACTCTCCTCCGCTCTTGGAGAACATCCGGACAAGGCGTCCGCCTTGCCGTTCTTAGATCCAGGTCGAACGTCAGGGAAAACTTGAATCGTCGCTCGAAAAACAACGCCCACCTGGCCTGACGGGAGTTGAGACGTTTGCTGATTGCACGTAAGCAAGATTCTTGTGGTCAGTCCAGACCAATAAACGGTTGCTCCGCCCCCTCCAACCAGTGGCGCCACTCCTCCAAGGCAAGTTTCACCGCGAGAAGCTCCCGGTTACCCACATTAAATTTCCTCTCCGCAGGCGAAAGGCGACGAGAGTAGTAGGCGCAGGATGGAGTTTACTGTCCGTGGAGCATCGCTGCGACAGGATGGCGCATCAACTCCCACATCAGACGCCCACTTCAACGACGAACTGACGGGCCGTGTCCGGTTGAGAGAGAATCGTGCATTGGTGAATCAGCCTCTTCAAATCCAGAAACGCTCGATCCGCCTCCGGATTCCACTTGAAGGTCCTGATACTGGAAGTCAAGGCAGTTAACGGAGCGCCACACGGCTGTAATCCCCGGGATGAATCTGCGGTAGAAATCGCAAACCCCAAAAATCTCTGGAGCTGCAATCTCGACGGGCTGGGCCCATTCCAGAACCGCTCTAACCTTCTCCTGGTCCATCCTAATCTCTCCCCTGGAGATGATGTACCCGAGAAAGGATGTCGTGTGGGCGTGAAACTCGCAACTTCTCGGCCTTCACGAACAGGCGATTCTCCAACAATCGCTGCAGAACCTGCCGGACATGCTGGACGTGGTCGGAAGGTTCCCTTCGAGAAGATCAGAATGTCATCCAGGTAAACAAACACAAAGAGACCGATCATATCTCTCAGGACGTCGTTCACCATACTCTGGAATACCGCTGGAGCATTGGTCAGTCCAAACGGCATCACCTGATACCCGAAGTGACCATCGGTGTATGAAACCCGTCAACCACTCGTCCCCCTCTCTGATCCGGACCATGGGATACGCATTGCGTAGGTCTAGCTTGCAGTGAACACCGTAGCACCCTGTAAGGGAGTCGAAGGCAGAACTCATCAAGGGCAGGGGATACTTGTTCTTGACCGTGATGTCATTCAACCCCGATAATCAATGCCGGTCGAAGAGAGCCATCCTTCTTACCCACAAAGAAGAATCCTGCCCCAGGGGGTTGATGACGAGAACGAACGAGACCAGCAGCTAGGGACTCCTTGATGTAGGTCTCCAAAGCCTCACGTTCAGGTCGGGAGATACTGTATAACCTTCCCTTGGGGTAGACAGCTCCAGGGAACAGGTTGATGGCACAATCATATGGTCGGTGGGGAGGGAGTGACAGAGCCTTCTGCTTACCGAAAACTTCCCCCAAATCGTGATATGTCTCGGGAACCAGGGACAAATCTGGGGTTTAGCCTCAATCACCTGACTGGGAACCGAATGGGGACAGGCAGTCTTGAGACAGTTAGCATGACAATCAAGGCTCCAACTGCGGTTACCTGCCCGTCACCCAATCGAACGTGGATTGTGTTCCTTCAGCCAGGGGTATCCAAGGACCAGAGGAACATGGGAAGACGGCAGAATGAAGAATGAAATCATCTCAGAATGATTCCCGACAACAGCATCTTAACCGGTTCAGTCCTCATCGTGATACGTGCCGGACTACTGCCGTCCGAGTGGTAGCTTCAATGGCTCCCGGCAATGTCTCTTGAAGCCCAGCTGTTCCACCAACATCGGCATCTAAAGCTTCCATCGGCACCTGAATCGAATAAAAGCGTTAATCGCTAAGCTCTGATTCCTGTTCATAAGGGTAGCCGGAAACGGGGTCTGACAGAGGTATTGAGAGATCAAACTGGCTCGCTAAAAGTCCTCCCCAACTTTAGCGAGCCGCAAGCAGTTTGGACGCACCCGACTGGAACCTGAGAAGCTGATCGGTTGGACGGAACCCATTGCTTCTCCCTCCTTGTCTCGGACTCGATTATCCACCCGAATAGACAAGGCTACCAAGCTGTCCAGGTCACTAGGCTCGGATAGGAGATCAACTCATCCTTGAGCGCTCGACAGACCCTGGTAAAAGGCGCTTGCAGAGACTCCTATTCCACCGCACTCTCCACAGCCAACGTCTTGAACTCGATCACGAAGTCGGCCACGCTACGAGTTCCTTGGCGGCGAAAACAGGCGCCTAGCTGCGTCCCTCCCTCGGACGGAATGGTCGAAGAGCTTCCCTCATCTCGGCCGTGAACCCCTGGTATGAAGCCATGCAGGGATCCTGTCGTTCCCAAACGGCTGAACCCACTCCAGCGCCGACCACGCAGCAACTCAATCACAAAGGCTATCCTAGCCTTGTCTGTCGGCATAAGAGTAGGGCTGTAGATCGAACACTAATCCACACTGCATAAGGAAGGAAACGGCATCTTCCCAGCTCCCCTCATATTTATCCGGCGTCGGAACCTTGGGCTCACGGAAGGACACATGCTCCAGAAGCGGCAGCGAGATGGGTGAAACCGGTAGTGGATCCTCCACGAAACTGGCGTTGGTTCTGGACCTCCGTCAGACCGGTAGAAAGGTTCGAACTGACAACGCGATCTCCTGTAGTACCGTGGCTATGATGGCCCAACATCTTCTCCTGCAGGTAATGGCATGGCGAACAGAGTCCAGGTCCGCTGGGTTCATTACTGGCGGATCGTTCTGTCACGACGTTGCAAAGCCAGAACCCAGAAGCAGACCAGAGACAAGGTAAGTTGAAACGAAGGTGAGTGTTTATTTACAATTCAAGAGAGTGATGCTGAATAATCCAGGGAACAGAGCGAAGCGGCGTTGATTAGTTGTTGGGGGTGCAGTGGTTGATCCCATCAGGGTCGGCAGCCGCCGACCACCAGGCAGAGGTTGGATGAAGGTTCGGACGGGTGACTGCAGATGGAACAAAACGGAGGTAAAGTAAACAACAAGGTGCAAAACAACAAAACTACGCTAGGCTCTAAGACTGATACTCTGGTAAACCTACTGTTCATGGCTGACCATCCGGCAGGAATGGATGTTAGGCCAGAGCCTAAGAAGGGTGATGATCAGGACCAGGTGTGCAGATTGCTGATGGGATGCAGGTGCGGAAATCAAGAGAGCTCCCCGAGCTGCGTTTCCAGAACCCTCGGGAAACTGGAGATCACGAGCAGAAGAAAAACTAGTCCACAGACAGGACCCGACTCAGACTGCCGGGATCTGTTACAGCAAACCCTGCCCGGACATGCTGGACGTGGTGGAAGGTTCCTTCGAGAAGATCAGAATGTCATCCAGGTAAACAAACACAAAGAGACCATCATATCTCTCAGGACGTCGTTCAACCCACTCTGGAATACCGCTGGAGCATTGGTCGTCCAAATCGGCATCACCTGATACTCAAGTGACCCATCGCTGTATTGAAACCTCAACCACTCGCGTCCCTCTCTGATCCGGACTATCCGTGATACGCATTGCGTGGTCTTAGCTTGGTGAACACCGGAGCACCCTGTAAGAGTCGAAGGCAGAACTCCTCAAGGGCAGGGATACTTGTTTTTGACCGTGATGTCGTCCAACCCCCGATAATCAATACACGGTCGAAGAGAGCCATCCTCTTCCACAAAGAGAATCCGTCCAGGGGTGATGACGAGGGACGAACGAGACCAGCAGCTAGGACTCCTTGATGTAGGTCTCTCCGAGGCCTCACGTTCAGGTCGGGAGAATACTGTATAACCTTCCTTAGGTAGACAGCTCCAGGGAACAGGTTGATGGCACAACCATATTCGTGGGGAGGAGTGACGAGCCTTCTGCTTACTGAACACTTCCCCAAATCTGATTGTCTCGAGAACCAGGGACAAATCTGGTTAGCCTCAATCACCTACGACTGGGAACCGAATAGGCAGTCTTGAGATGAAGTTAGCATGACAATCAAGGCTCCAACTGTTACCTTGCCCGTCACCCAATCGAACGTGGATTGTGTTCCTTCAGCCAGGGTATCGGCGACCAGAGGACATGGGAAGACGGCAGAATGAAGAATGAAATCATCTCAGAATGATTCCCCGACAACAGCATCTTAACGTGGGTTCAGTCCTCATCGTGATACAGTAGCCGACTACCCGCTCAGAGTGTCGCTTCAATGGCTTCGGCGTTGCTCCTTGGAAAGCCCTAGCTGTACCACCAACTCGGCAACAAGAAAGCTTCCGGCTCAAAAAGCGTTATTCCTAAGCTCTGATTCCTTCATTAGCGAAGCGGGAGTCTGACAGAGGTATTGAGTCCTGGCTGCTAAAAAGTCCTCCCAACTCTAGCGAGCGGCGTATTCGACGACCCCGGGAACGGTGGTAATGCCCCCGAACCACCACAGTAAGAGGCAACAGTTAGTCCTTCGTCTGTTGGCGTTCCTCCTTGATCCGCCCTACTGCTGTTCAAAATCGGAACAACCTCTCCACTAATCCTGTACTTGGTGGACGATATAGCGTATTCTGTTCAATCCCCACCCACTGGACCTGAAGCTATCGTTGGCCAGCCCTTGCTTCCCCCTCCTTCGCTCTCGACTCGATTATCCACCCAATAGACCACTACAGCTGTCCAGGTCACTAGGCTCCGGATAGGAGAATCCCAACTCATCCTTGAGCTGCTCCGAGCAACCCTGTAAAGGCCGCTTGCCAGAACCCCTTCCCCCACTCTCCACAGCCAACGTCTCCGGAACTTCGATCACTGCTTCGAGTTCCTTGTTTGTACTTCCCTCCCTCCCGAGTGATGTCGAAGAGCTTCCTCATGCCGTAACCTTATAAAGCCATGCAGGGTCCTGTCGTTCCCAATCGGCTGAAGCCCCACTCCAGCCTCGACCACGCAGCAACTCAATCACAAAGGCTATCCCTAGCCTTGTCTGTGTCATAAAGAGTAGGGCTCTCATCAAACACTAACCCCCACTGCATAAAGGAAAGGGCGGCATCTTCAGCTCCCCCTCATATTTATCCCGAACCTTGGGCTCACGGAAGACACAGCTCCAGAAGCGGCAGGCGAGATGGGTGAAACCGGTAGTGGATCCTCCACCGAAACTTGCACCGTTCTGACCTCCAATCACGATAGAAAGGTTCCTCAATTAACCGATCTCCTGTAGCTCCGTGCTATGATGACCCAACATCTTCTCCTGATGGGAAAGAACGCATGTCGAGGCAGAGTCCAGGTCCAGCTGGAGTTCATACTGGCGGATCGTTCTGTCCTGTTTACTAAGCCCCCCGGCAAAGCGAGCCAGACATTAATGGTGTCAAGGTGAGTGTTTATTTAACTGATCCACGGGTGATGTTGAATAATCCGGGAACGAGCGAAGTGACGTGGATGGGTTGTGGCCAGAGGGTGCAGTGGTAGGTCCAGTAATGGCTCGGCGCCGCCGACCATCGGGCAGAGGATTGGAGTGAAGGTTCGGATGTGTGATGTTCATGCTAGATCCGCCTGGATGTTAGGACAGAGCCTAAAGGGTGATGATCAGGACCCAGGTGTGCAGATTGCTGATGGGATGCGGAGTGCGGAATCCTCCCCTATGTTGCCCGTCAACCAGGCCGTTCCAAGGTCCCTCGGAATGAATCCCGAGCAGAAAAAACTAATACCCCACTCAGACTGCAGGGATGGTTACATGTTTTTGTGGAGGTTAGTAACTC
>NW_025540077.1:0-10087 GCF_020615455.1 Coregonus clupeaformis | reverse complement strand
GAGAGGTTTTCGCCATGTTAGTGCGCCGTTTGTTTGACGCCTGTGTCTGCGCCGTTATTTCGGCTCCGGGCTTATTGTTCTCGTGTTCTCGTGAATAACTCACTAAAGTCTTTTGGACTTAGCTTCTCGTCTGCGCTTGATTCCTGCACCACACACCACCTTCAGCACCCCATGACAAACAGCTGTTTCACAAAAATTTCATTTTCACTCGTGCTGACTATCTGTGTCACGGTTAACTAAGCCAGAACCCAGAAGCAGACCAGGACACGGTACGTGAGACAAAGGTGAGTGTTTATTAATAGAGTCCGAGTGAAGCTGAATAATCCAGGGAACAGAGCGGGTGGCGTGGATGGGTTGTTGAGGTGCAGTGGTTGGTCCGGTACTGGCTCGGCAGCCGCCGACCATCAGGCAGAGGTTGGGTGAAGGTTCGGGTGAGAGACTGCAGACAGAACAAAAGCGGAGTTCAGTACACAGCAAGTCAAAAAGGTGCAAAACAACAAAACTAACACTACTGGCTCAGAGACTGATACGCTGACAACATACTGTTCATGCTAACGATCCGGCAGGAACTGGATGTTGGGCCAGAGCCTAAGAAGGGTGATGATCAGGACCAGGTGTGCAGATTGCTGATGGGATGCAGGTGCGGAAAACCAGAGCGCTCCCGGAGCGTTCCCGAACCCTCGGGAAACTGGAGAATACGAGCAGGAACACTAGTCACCAGGACAGGACCCGACTCAGACAGCCGGATCATCACAGTACCCCCTCCGACGAACGCCACCGGGCGGACTTCCCGAGCGCCAGGATGGAGGCGGTAGAAGTCACTGATGAGGTCTGCGTCTAGGACCTGTCGCCGCGGAATCCAACTCCTCTCTTCAGGGCCATACCCCTCCCAGTCCACGAGATACTGGAAACCCCGGCCCCGCCGTCTGGAATCCATGATGCGACGCACCGTGCTAGGCAGGACCACCTCCGATCATCCGAGAGGAGGAGGAGGAGGCGGAGGAGGCAACAGAGGACTTAGGGAAGACAGGCTTGAGGCAGGAGACATGAAAGGTGGGATGGACTCTGAGCGTCCTCGTTAGTTTGAGTCGAACTGCCACTGGATTGATCACCTTCTCCACCACAAACGGACCAATGAACTTCGGTAACAACTTCCTAGACTCAGTCCGTAACGGAGAAGATCCCGTGTGGCCAACCAAACCCTATCTCCGATGGTATAGGTGGGAGCGGGAATCCGGCGACGATTCGCCTGGAGCTCGATACCGGTCGAAACTCTAAGGAGTGCCTTTCTGGCCCGATCCAAGTCCGGTGCAACGCCGTATGGGCCTGAACAGAAGGCACTGAGAGCTCCTTCTCCTGAGAAGGAAACAGGGGAGGTTGGTAGCCATACAGGCACTGGAAGGAGACATCCCAGTGGCAGATGTAGGAAGAGTATTGTGGGCATACTCAACCCAAGGCAACTGAGAGACCCAGGAGGTGGGGTTGGAAGAGACCAGACAGCGTGACGTTGATTCCATCTTCTGGTTGGCTCTCTCCAGCCTGACCATTGGATTGGGGGTGAAAACCAGATGTGAGACTGACCGTAGCTCCAATGGCCAAACAGAAGGACTTCCAGACAGCAGAGGAAACTGAGGGCCCACGGTCGGAAACGATATCACTGGGCAAACCGTGGACCCTGAAAACCTCCCTAACCAGGATCTCGGACGTCTCCGAGGCAGAGAGGAAGCTTGGCAATTGGCACAAAGTGGGCGAACTTGCTGAATCTGTCCACGATAGTCAGAACGACCGTGTTCCCCTCAGAAGCGGGCAACCCCGTGACGAAGTCCAGGGGCCAGATGCGACCATGGTCGCGGGGGAATAGGAAGGGGGGTGAAGTAGTCCAGAGCTGGGCCGATTGGTACTCTTATTCTGCGCACACACTGGACAGGCAGCAACAAAACCCCGAGTATCCTCGGCCACGGCAGCCACCAAAACGTCGCGAAAAACGCCATAGTCGAGCACGCCAGGGTGACAAGCCATCTTGCTGGCGTGGGACCATTTGAGGACAGCAGGAACAACCCGACTCAGGCACAAACACCCGGACCGTTACGACCGGCTGAGTCGAAGGGGCGCCAGCACCTCCCTCCTCAATCTTCCACATAACTGCTCCCACGACGCAGTTCCGGGGGAGGATTGTCTCGGTCTTGGACCCACTCTCCTCCGTCTTGGAGAACATCCGGGTCAAGGCGTCCGCCTTGCCGTTCTTAGATCCAGGTCGGAACGTCAGGGCAAACTTGAATCGTCCGAAAAACAACGCTCCCACCTGGCTGACGGGGAGTTGAGGCGTTTAGCGATTGCACGTAAGCAAGATTCTTGTGGTCCGTCCAGACAATAACGGTTGCTCCGCCCCCTCCAACCAGTGGCGCCACTCCTCCAAGGCAAGTTTCACCGCGAGCTCCCGGTTACCCACATCGTAATTCCTCTCCGCAGGCGAAAGGCGGCGAGTAGTAGGCGCGAGGGATGGAGTTTACTGTCCGTGGAGCATCCTGCGACAGGAGTGGCGCCAACTCCCACATCAGACGCGTCCACTTCAACGGCGAACTGACGGGCCGTGTCCGGTTGAGAGAATCGGTGCGTTGGTGAATCGCCTCTTCAAATCCACGCTCGATCCGCCCTCCGGATTCCACTTGAAGGTCCTGATGCTGGAAGTCAAGGCAGTTAACGGAGGCGGCCACACGGCTGTAATCCCGGATGAATCTGCGGTAGAAATCGCAAACCCCAAAAATCTCTGGAGCTGCAATCTCGTACCGGGCTGGGCCCATTCCAGAACCGCTCTAACCTTCTCCTGGTCCATCCTAATCTCTCCCCTGGAGATGATGTACCCGAGAAAGGATGTCGTGTGGCGTGAAACTCGCACTTCTCGGCCTTCACAAACAGGGCGATTCTCCAACAATCGCTGCAGAACCTGCCGGACATGCTGGACGTGGTCGGAAGGTTCCTTCGAGAAGATCAGAATGTCATCCAGGTAAACAAACACAAAGACCGATCATATCTCTCAGGGCGTCGTTCACCATACTCTGGAATACCGCTGGAGCATTGGTCAGTCAAACGGCATCACCTGATACTCAAGTGACCCATCGGTGTATTGAAACCCGTCAACCACTCGTCCCCCTCTCTGATCCGGACCAGGTGATCGCATTGCGTAGGTCTAGCTTAGTGAACACCGTAGCACCCTGTAAGGAGTCGAAGGCAGAACTCATCAAGGGCAGGGGATACTTGTTCTTGACCGTGATGTCATTCAACCCCCGATAATCAATACGGTCGAAGAGAGCCATCCTTCTTACCCACAAAGAAGAATCCTGCCCCCAGGGGTGATGACGAGGGACGAACGAGACCAGCAGCTAGGGACTCCTTGATGTAGGTCTCAACGCCCTCACGTTCAGGTCGGGAGATACTGTATAACCTTCCCTTGGGGTAGACAGCTCCAGGGACCAGGTTGATGGCACAATCATATGGTCGGTGGGGAGGGGTGACAGAGCCTTCTGCTTACTGAAAACTTCCCCCAAATCGTGATATGTCTCGGGGAACCAGGGACAAATCTGGGGGTTTAGCCTCAATCACCTGACTGGGAACCGAATGGGGGCAGGCAGTCTTGAGACAGTTAGCATGACAATCAAGGCTCCAACTCGTTACCTTGCCCGTCACCCAATCGAGCGTGGGATTGTGTTCCTTCAGCCAGGGGTATCCAAGGACCAGAGGAACATGGGAAGACGGCAGAATGAAGAAATGAAATCATCTCAGAATGATTCCCGACAACCGCATCTTAACCGGTTCAGTCCTCATCGTGATACGTGCCAGACTACTGCCGTTCAGAGTGGTAGCTTCAATGGCTTCCGGCAATTGCTCCTTGGAAAGCCCCAGCTGTTCCACCAACTCGGCATCTAGAAAGCTTCCATCGGCACCTGAATCGATAAAAGCGTTAATCGCTAAGCTCTGATTCCTGTTCATAAGGGTAGCGAAACGGGGTTCTGAAGAGGTATTGAGAGGTCAAACTGGCTCGCTAAAAGTCCTCCCAACTTTAGCGAGCGGCGCAGTTTGACGACCCGACTGGATCCTGAGAAGCTGATCGGTTGGACGGAACCCATTGCTTCTCCCTCCTTCGCTCTCGGACTCGATTATCCACCCGAATAGACAAAGCTACCAAGCTGTCCAGGTCACTAGGCTCCGGATAGGAGATCAACTCATCCTTGAGCTGCTCCGACAGACCCTGGTAAAGGCCGCTTGCAGAGACTCCTCGTTCCACCCACTCTCCACAGCCAACGTCTTGAACTCGATCACGAAGTCGGCCACGCTGCGAGTTCCTTGGCGAAGCGAAAACAGGCGCCTAGGGCTGCGTCCCTCCCTCGACGGAATGGTCGAAGAGCTTCCTCATCTCGGCCGTGAACCCCTGGTATGAAGCCATGCAGGGATCCTGTCGTTCCCAAACGGCTGAAGCCCACTCCAGCGCTCGACCACGCAGCAACTCAATCACAAAGGCTATCCTAGCCTTGTCTGTGGCATAAGAGTAGGGCTGTAGATCGAACACTAGTCCACACACATGCATAAGGAAGGAACGGCATCTTCCCAGCTCTCCCTCATACTTATCCCGGCGTCGGAACCTTGGGCTCACGGATGGACACAGCTTCAGAAGCGGCAGGCGAGATGGGTGAAACCGGTAGTGGATCCTCCACCGGACACTTGCGTTGGTTCTGGACCTCCGTCAGACCGGTAGAAAGGTTCGAACTGACTAACGCGATCTCCTGTAGTACCGTGCTATGATGGCCCAACATCTTCTCCTGCTGGGTAATAGCATGGCGAACAGAGTCCAGGTCCGCTGGGTTCATTCTGGCCGGATCGTTCTGTCACGGTTAACTAAGCCAGAACCCAGAAGCAGACCAGGACACGGTCGTGAGACAAAGGTGAGTGTTTATTAATAGAGTCCGAGTGAAGCTGAATAATCCAGGGAACAGAGCCGGGTGGCGTGGATGGGTTGTTGAGGGTGCAGTGGTTGGTCGGTACTGGCTCGGCAGCCGCCGACCATCAGGCAGAGGTTGGGTGAAGGTTCCGGGTGAGAGACTGCAGACAGAACAAAACGGAGGTCAGTACACAGCAAGTCAAAAAGGTGCAAAACAACAAAACTAACACTACTGGCTCAGAGACTGATACGCTGACAACATACTGTTCATGGCTAGCGATCCGGCAGGAACTGGATGTTGGGCCAGAGCCTAAGAAGGGTGATGATCAGGACCAGGTGTGCAGATTGCTGATGGGATGCAGGTGCGGAAAACCAGAGCGCTCCCCGGAGCGTTCCCGAACCCTCGGGAAACTGGAGAATACGAGCAGGAACACTAGTCACCAGACAGGACCCGACTCAGACAGCCGGGATCGTCACAATCTGAAGTCTTATCCTAACTGTGTACTGTGCGGTTTGTCTTTCAAAGCATATGGACCACATTAAGTTGTCCAATTTTGATCGATAGCTCCGACTGTCACTAGCCTGGAAGAAAATGATGCTCTATCGAGAATGGTTGTTTATAACAGACAATTATGATATCATAATCAAATCAATCAAACTAGCTTTTTTCCCAATCCTCAAAGGTGACTTTCCTCATAGACCAGGGATATTTACTAGTGTACTTTTTAATGTAATATGCAGTAAAGTATTATTCGTATTCTTCCTCTGTATTGCACTGTGATAGACGTTGTTCTTCAGAGAGTTTTCAGTGAGCTGGGTGATATGAACTGCATTCAGCGGAGGATATTGTTTGTGTTTCATTCCTCCTTTTATTAAATTAAACAAGACATCCAATTCCCATTTGAAAACAACAGCTCAGTTGAATCTCTTGGTAAGCTCGACAACTAATAACTCAACTATTGCTTGGTTGTGGCCAAGAGAATATAGAATGTTCCCCTCATGGGAGATCAAAACCAATAGAGCCACACAGAAGGCCAGAAAAGAGGTCAAACACTCAAAATGTGTTGACGCATTGTAAACCAGACATTATACCAACAACTGACAACCGTTGCTCTTCAGTCTTGTTTTTGTCCTGTACTATCTCTGTTAATGTTTAAAGGAGCACTCATTTGTGGTAAACAGTGTGGATGGCACTGTCACTTGTTTGTTTTCATTTGAGAGGACTGGGGTTTTTTCTCGCCCTGGTTGGTGTAAATCGAACAATGATTGTTTTTTATATTTTTATTTTATTATGTAAGTGATTTGTTGTGCAACCACCCGGAAAGAAAAGCTTGTAAGTGTCTTGAAGTTTTAATTGTCAATGATGTTGTCCAGCAGGAGGTTGGTGTTACCTGAATTGGGGAGGACCGTCTCTATGGAAATGGCTGGAGTGGAATATGTGGAATGGTATCAAACACATCAAACACATGGTTTCCAGGTGTTGGTCGACATTCCATTCACTCCATTTTCAGCCATTATTATGAGCTGTTCTCCCCTCAGCAGCTTCTCCTGTGAAGTAAAATGTATTTGTTTGATAAAACCCAATCATCTACCTATATATAAACATTATGGTGTTGTTGTTACAAAAATGTGCGATTTGTACATTTATGCAGGCTACACTATACGTTGAAGCTTGCATTGTGTCAGACATAACATTGTTGTTGTGAACTCGTAATTAATTTCCACGTGAATAATTCCTTCTGCATGGAAATATCCAATCAGCGTAGCTATCTCAGTCACTATAAATAACCCATTTCTCCATTTTGTTTTGAAATATCTTTCTGTTGTTGTTCTCCCGAGAGTGAACCAGTGGGACTCTAAATGCGTCTGTATTTTCTCATCCTCCAGTTGCTACCTGTCACGCTCAGAATCCCACAACATGACTAATGAAGTCAATAACGGATTCCTTTTTTTCTTTTTCTTTTTTCTGGAAAGACCGAGAGGATGAAAAGACGCATGGAGGTGAAAGTTGAAAAAGGGTTGCTTCCTCAAGATGTCTGTCGCGTCTCATCAGAGATGGATTAGCTAAATGAAGCAGTGGGAGAAGTAGCAGAATGGAGGAGTGGGGAGAGCTAGCAGAATGGGAGGAGTGGGAGAAGTAGCAGAATGGAACAGTGGGAGAGCTAGCAGAATGGGAGGAGTGGGAGAGCTAGCAGAATGGAGGAGTGGGAGAGCTAGCAGAATGGGAGGAGTGGGAGAGCTAGGCAGAAGTGGAGTGGAGAGCTAGCAGAATGGAGGAGTGGGAGAGCTAGCAGAATGGAGGAGTGGGAGAGCTAGCAGAATGGAGGAGTGGGAGAGCTAGCAGAATGGAGGAGTGGGGATCTAGCAGAATGGAGGAGTGGGAGAGCTAGCAGAATGGAGGAGTGGGAGAGCTAGCAGAATGGGAGGAGTGGGAGAGCTAGCAGAATGGGAGTGAGGAGAGGTAGCAAGAATGGATGTCACGTTTGTTGAAGGACGGGTCAGACCAAGGAGCAGCGTGAAATGGATACATGTTTATTTTGAACTGAATAAACGTACAAAACAACAAAAGGCAACCCACGTGACGTCGGAAGGCTGTACACTCCTAACAAGCCAACGGCCCGAACACAAACAAGATCCCACTAGGCAGGAAAACTGGCTGCCTAAGTATAATCTCCAATCAGAGACAACGAAGCGACAGCTGCCTCGTTGATTGGGAACCACATAATGCCAAACATAGAACTACAAAACCTAGATCTAAACATAGAACTACCGTAACATAGAACTAAACATGTTTTATTTTTTTTATTTTATTTCACCTTTATTTAAACAGGTAAACCAGTTGAGAACAAGTTCTCATTTACTGCGACCTGGCCAAGATAAAAGCAAAGCAGTGCGATAAAAACAACAACACAGAGTTACATATGGGGTAAAAAACCAAACACAGTCAAAAAATACAACAGAAATAAATATATATACAGTGTGTGCAAATGTAGCATTATGGAGGTAAGGAAATAAATAGGTTATAGTGCAAAAATAATTACAATTAGTATTAACACTGGAATGATAGATGTGCAAGAGATGATGTGCAAATAGAGATACTGGGGGTACAAAATGAGCAAAATAAAATAACAATATAGGGATGATTGGTAGTTGGGCATGGCTAATTTCAGATGGGCACAGCAGTGCAGTGATCGGTAAGGGTGCTCTGACAACTGATGCATAAAGTTAGTGGGAGGGAGATAAGTGTCTCCAGCTTCAGAGATTTTTGCAATTTGTTCCAGTCATTGTGGCAGAGAACTGGAAGGAATTGGCGGCCAAAGGAGGTGTTGGCTTTGGGGATGACCAGTGAGATAACCTGCTGGAGCGCCAGACTACGGGTGGGTGTTGCTATGGTGACCAATGAGCTAAGATAAGGGGGATTTGCCTAGTAGTGATTTATAGATGGCCTGTAGCCAGTGGGTTTTGGCGACGAATATGTGGTGGAGGACCAGCCAACAAGAGCGTTACAGGTCACAGTGGTGGGTAGTATATGGGGCTTTGGAGACAAAACGGATGGCACTGTGATAGACTACATCCAATTTGTTAGTAGAGTGTTGGAGGCTATTTTGTAAACTGAATCGCCGAAGTCAAGGATCGGTAGGGATAGTCAGTTTCACGAGGGCATGTTTGGCAGCATGAGTGAAGGAGGCTTTGTTACGAAATAGGAAACCGATTCTAGATTTAACTTTGGATTGGAGATTCTTAATGTGAGTCTGGAAGGAGAGTTTACGAAGTTACAACCAGACACCTAGATATTTGTAGTTGTCCACTACTCTAGGTCAGACCCGTACGAGAAGTAGTGATTCTAGTCGGGTGGGGCGGATAAGCAGCGTTCGTTGAAGGGCGCTTCATTAGTTTTACTAGTTTTTAAGAGCAGTTGGAGGCTACTGAAGGAGTGTTGTATGGCATTGGGGCTTCGTTTGGAGGTTTGTTAACACAGTGTCCAATGAAGGGCCAGATGTATACAAAATGGTGTCGCCTGGGCGTAGAGGGATCTGAGAGTCACCAGCAGCAAGAGCTACATTGATATACAACAGAGAGAAAAGAGTCGCCCAAGAATTGAACCTGTGGTGTCCCTATAGAGACTGCCATAGGTCCAGACAACAGGCTCCTCCGACGACACATTGAACTCTATCTGAGAAGGAGTTATGAACCAGGCGAGGCAGTCATTTGAGAAACCAAGGCTATTTAGCTCCCAACAAGAATGCAGTGGTTGACAGAGTCGAAAGCCTTTGGCCAGGTCGATGAAGACGGCTGCACAGTACTGCTCCATTATCGATCGCGGTTACAATATCGCTTAGGACCTTGAGCGTGGCTGAAGTGGCACCCCATGATCGTCGAAACCGGATTGCATAGCGGAGAAGGTACGGTGGATTCAAATGGTCGGTGAACTGTTTGTTGACTTGGCTTTCAAAAACTTTTGAAAGGCAGGGCAGGATGGATATGGGTCTGTAACAGTTTGGATCTAGAGGCCACCCCTTGAAGAGTGGGATGACCGCGGCAGCTTTCCACCCTGGGGATCTCAGACGCATTAAAAAGAGAGGTTGAACAGGCTAGTAATAGGGGTTATGATAATTTCATGTGCTAGTTTTAGGAAAGAAAGGGTCCAGATTGTCTAGCCCAGATGATTTGTAGGGTCCAGATTTTGCAGCTTTTCCAGAACATCAGCTGTCTGGATTTGTGTGGAAGGAGAAGTGGGGTATGGGAAGTTGCAGGAGGGCAGAGCTGCGGGCCGTGTAGTGGTAGCCAGGTGAAAAGCATGGCCAGCCGTAGCAAAATGCTTGTTGAAATTCTCTTTGTAGATTTATCGGTGAAATAGTGTTTCAGCTCAGTGCAGTGGGCAGCTGGGAGGAAGTACACTTTATTTTCCATGGATCTGCTAATGTCCCAAAATCCTTTTTGGGAGTTTGTGCTACAGGATGCAAATTTCTGTTTGAAAAAGTTAGCCTTTGCTTCCTGACTGGGTTGTGTATATTGGTTCCTAACTTCCTGAAAAAGCTGCAATCATATCGCGGGGGCTATTTGATGCTAATGCAGTACGCCACAGGATGCTTTTGTGCTGGTCAAGGGCAGTCAAGTCTGAGGAGAACCAGGGCTATATCTGTTCTTAGTTCT
>NW_025540076.1:0-10085 GCF_020615455.1 Coregonus clupeaformis | reverse complement strand
TCAGACTTGACTGCCCTTGACCAGCACAAAACATCCTGTGGCGTACTGCATTAGCATCAAATACCCCCCGTGATATCAACTTTTCAGGAAGTTAAGATCCAATATACACGTTAGGAACAAAGGCTAACTTTTTCAAACAGAAATTTGCATCCTGTAGCACCTAACTCCAAAACGTTTTTTGGACACTGTAAAGTCCATGAAAATAAGAGCACTTCCTCCCAGCTGCCCACTGCACTGAGGCTCGGAAACACTATCACCACCACATAAATCTACAATAATCGAATTTCCCTTTTCTCTGTTATAACCCACCTAGCTACCTACCCCGGCCACCAGCTCTGCACCCTCCTGCAACTTGCCCATGCCCCCTATATCACACATCATTGATGTTCTAAAGAGCTGCAAATTCTGGACCCTACAAATCATCTGGACTAACAATCTAACCCTTTCTTTCCTATATCTTGAAATTGCCATAGCCCTATTACTACCTATTTCAACCTCTCTTTCGTATCTGAATCCCCAAGATTGAAAGCTGCCTTGGTCATCCCCCTCTTCAAAGGGGTTACTCTCTAGATCCAAACTGTGTTCACAACCCATATCATCTCCTGCCTTTCAAACGTTTTGAGAAAGCCAAGTCAACAAACGATCACCAACCATTTCAACCACCGTACCTTCTCTGCTATGCAATCGGTTTCCGAGCTGGTCTTAGTTGCACTTCAACCAGCCAAGGTCCTAAATATATTATATGCATGATCGATAATAGACAGTACTGTGCAGTTTTCATTGACCTGGCCAAGGCTTCCGACTCTGTCAGCACCGCATTCTTATTGGCAGACTAAATAGCCTTGGGTTTCTCTAATGACTGCCTCGCCTAGTTCTGCTTCGCTTCTCAGATTGAGTTCAATGTTCAAATCGGAGGGCCTGTTGTCTGGACCTATGGCAGTCTCTATAGGAGTGCCACAGGGTTCAATTCTTGGGTTAACTCTTTTCTCTGTGTATATCAATGGCGCATTCGCTCTTGCTGCTGGTGACTCTCAGATCCACCTCTACGCAGGCGACACCATTTTGTATACATCTGGCCCTTCATTGACACTGTGTTAACAAACCTCCAAGCGAGCTTCAATTCCCTACAACACTCCTTCAGTAACCTCAACTGCTCTTAAACACTGGTAAAACCGTTACATGCTCTTCATGACGCTGCTTGCACCCGCCCACCGACTACGATCCCCTAGAGCAGTCCCCCACCTAAATCATTTAGACCAACTACAAATATCTAGGTGTCTGGTTTAACTGTAAACTCTCCTTCCAACTCACATTAAAAATCTCCATCCGTTAAATCTAGAATCGGTTTCTTATAACCCTCCTTCCCACATCCCTTAGCAAACCTATCTACCGATCCTTGATTGACGATGTCATTTACAAAATAGCCTCCAACACTCTACTCAACAAATTGGATATTTTGTCTATCACAGTGCCATCCGTTTTGTCTCCAAAGCCCCATATAATACCACGTGTGACCTGTACGCTCTTGTTGGCTGGTCCCTCACTGCATATTAAAATCGCCAAACCCACTGGCTCCAGGCCATCTATAAATCACTGCTAGGCAAATCCCGCCTTATCTTAGCTCATTGGTCACCATAGCAACACCCACCGTAGTCTGGCTCCGTGATTATATCTCACTGGTCATCCCCACACCTCCTTTGGCGCAATTCCTTCCAGTTCTCTGCCCAATGACTGGAACAAACTGCAAAAATCTCACAGAGCTGGGGCAGCTATCTTGCCCCAAATCAGTTGTCAGAGCACCTTGCGATCACTGCACCTGTACACAGCCCATCTAAATTAGCCCGCTTAACTACCTCATCCCTATATTATTGTTTATTTTGCTCATCTGTACCCCAGTATCTCTATTTGCATTCATCTCTTGCACATCATTCCCAGTGTTAATACTAAATTGTAATTATTATATACTTATTTTGTGCCTTACCTCCATAACTTGCTAAATTTACACTGTATATTAATTGTATTTCTGTTGTATTTTTTTGATTTTTGTTTTGTTTTACCCCATATGCTTTCTAAACATTTGTTGTTTTTATCGCACTGCTATGCTTTATCTTGCCAATTATGAGTTGTAAATGAAACTTTCTCAACTGGTTTCTAGTTAAATAAAGGTAAATAAATTAAATAAATAAAATTTGCCAATAGTGCATATGAATGTCACATAGCTAACAAATCCAATCATAGAGAGGTCTAAACTAGGGTAATAGCAGCTGTATGGGAATGCAAGCTGTTGCCAAATGCTGTCTTATTCTTACAAATAAATAAATAAAATAGCTAGGCTTATTCAAATGCATTTAGTAGTGTTCTGTTCATATTAATGATGCATAAGGACTGGCACACCCAGCATCTCTAAACAAACCCCGTGTGGATCAAAGAAAGAGATAACATAACAAAACAGACTATTGTTTACCATCTGATCTTTGCAACAGATGCAATATTCACCTCATATGTACCCTAGTTAATGTGGCAGTACTGTAGCAAGATTGTCAATTGATGAATCATGTTCAAAGTGATCTCATTATTAAAAAACCTCCTAACTCCTTGGCTTGCTCCTTTGTGAAACTGCCTAATTAAGGCTAGTAGTGGCATAATAACACATACCTAGCTAGCTATAGCCAGTATTTCAACTCAAAGTTCTGAACTCCCCCAAAATCAAATCGACAAAGCAGTCAACTTTAGCTAGGTAGCCAGCTAGCTAGTTGGTTGGTTTACTAATGTCAACAAATTCGAAGTTACCGGTAGCTAGTTACCTACACCCCATTCGTGAAATCATGCTAAGGCTACTCAGCAGCCAGAAAATAGCACTAACTTATTTATCTCACCATTGAACCAACTAATATCTTATGTTGTCCAAACCAATACATGGTGATATACAGTGTTGTAGGTATTGTACTTAGGCTTTACAAGCAATGTTTACCCACCGTACCATTCACTTTGAGCTAAAAAATTGTGAGCTATTATTAGATGCTGTTAGCCAGTTTAAACTCACCCTTCCAAACAGGCCTGGATGGTTTAGGCCAGCAGAGAATGTCGTTCGGTTCAACCAATTTTGGACAGGAAGAGTATTTGTTTTTCCTGTATTATATTTTCCCTTACACTGATTTCTGATGTTTTTCAAAGTTGTCAACCGATTTGTTGCTTTAGATTGGTGTGTATCCCCTTAAATTCCTCGGGCCATTCTCGAATCCCTACTACAGGCAATCCAAAAGATGGCGGCCGTGCTGATTTCCCCGCCTCCCTCCAGCCGACCAATACGGCGGGGAAAAATGTAGGAAGCTCATTAACACCACAAAACACCCAAACTGAAAGCTTACCGCACCCTTGATGTCCTCGGAAGATGGAACCTTACTGCTTTGAATATAAAATATATTCATACTGTGTTTATGTTGATTTTTTCCCGTCCTCTTTCAGTTCGGTCTGTTCCTGAACCCAGTTCCTATATCATTAACTCCCCTACCCATTCTTATCTCATTGCTCTGACCTAAACGCATGGAGCAACAAACCTGCCAAAACCTCGAGGGGCGGTGACAATACAGTTACTGATCTACAGACTAAATCTTTCTGTAATTGTATGGACAAATTAAATTGGCATGACCATAGCATAACAAGTCATTGGAAAGAGCTGACAGTTTTTGCCTTGAAGAATGAAATGACTAAAATACAAATAAAAATGAATGCAAAAATCCCAGTGGCTAATTACCCCCCTTACTTTGCGTAGAGCACCTTTGCACTCAATTACAGCTCAGAGTCTCTTTGTATGTCTCCTATAAACTTGGCACATCTAGCCACTGGGATTTTTGCCCATTCTTCAGGGCAAAAGCTGCTCCAGCCTCCTTCAAGTTGGATAGGTTCCACTAGTGTCACAACAAGCCTTTAAGTCATACCACAGATTATCATTGGATTGAGGTCACAGGCTTTGACTAGGCCATTCCAAGACATTTAAATGTTTCCTTAACCACTCAAGTGTTGCTTTAGCAGTATGCTTAGGGTCATTATCCTGTCAGAAGAAACCTCCATCCCAATCTCAAATCTCTGGAAGACTGAAACAGGTTTCCCTCAAAATTTCCCCCTCCTGTTTTAGCCCATCCATCATTCCTTAAATTCTGACCAGTTTCCCAGTCCCTGCCCATTAAAAACATCCCCACAGCTTGATGCTGCCACCACCATGCTTCACTATGGCAGGGATGGTGTTCTCGAGGGTGATGAGAGGTGTTGTGTTTACGCCAACATTTTATTCCTTGATGCAGCTCAATTTTAGTCTCATCCCTGAACCAAAGAATACCCTTTCTTCCATATGTTTGGGACTCTCCCACATAGCTTTTCGAACGCAAAGCGTGTTTTTGCTTATTTTATTCTTTAAGCAATGGCTTTTTTCTGGATACTCTTCCATAAGCCCAGCTCCCTGTAGAGTGTACGGCTTAAAATTGTCCTATGACAGATACTCAATCTTCTCGGGTGGAGTTTGCAGCTCCTTCCAGGGTTATCTTTGGTCTCTGTTGCCTCTCTAAGTTAATGCCACTCCTTACCTAGTCCAGTGAGTTTTGAGTGGGCTGCCCCTCTCTTAGCAGGTTTGATGTGATTCCATATTCTTTTCCATTTTTTATAATATGATTTAAATGGTGCTCGATGGGGATGTTCAAAGTTTCTGATATTTTTTTATAACCCAGCCCTGATCTGTACTTCTCCACAACTTTGTCCCTGACCTGTTTGGCGTGCTCCTTGGTCTTCATTAACGCTTGCTTGGTAAATCCCTTCCGTGTGTTGCAACTCTGGGGCCTTTTAGAACGGGTGTATATATACTAAGATCATGTACAGATCATGTACACTTAGATTACACACAGGTGGACTTTATTTAACTAATTTTATACTTCTGAAGGTAATTGGTTGCACCAGATCTATTTGGGGCTTCATAAATATCTATGCCCCCACTTTTCTGTTATTTACTTTTTAGAATTTTTTTAAACAAGTTACTTTTTTTATTTCACTTCACCAATTTACTATTTTGTTATGTCCATTACATGAAATCAAATAAATCCATTTAATTACAGGTTGTAATGCAACAAAATAGGAACTCCCAAGAGGGATAATACTTTTGCAAACACACTGTGCTTTAAACCTTACAGCTGGTCCCCAATGCGATGCAATTACAGTCATGATAAGGGAAAAAAGCATGATGATGTGATTCAATTCAGGGATACATTTAGTAAACATGTCCATGAACATCACTGAAGTTGGGTTCAATTAGTGCAATTTAGTTTCAGACACAGACAGATACATTATTATTACTTATCTTTTGGCTAATATAGATTAACATTTGTGAGTCCTACTGTTCTATGTTAACACCCCGAAGAAAAGGAAAACAGCCGCCTCCCGAGTGGCGCAGCGGTCTAAGGCAATGCATCACAGTGCTTGAGGCGTCACTACAGACCCAGGTTGGATCCCAGGCTGTATCACAGCTGGCCGTACCGGGAACCCTCCACAATTGCCACTTACGTCTGGAACGGGGAGGGTTTTAGCTAATCAGAATTCACTCTGTCCCATCACGCTCTAGTGACTCCTTGTGTCTGGGCACCTGCAGGCTGACTCGGTCACCAGTTGGACAGTGTTTCCTCTAACACATTGAGTGCGGCTGGCTTCGGGTTAAGCGAGCAGTGTGTCAAGAAGCCCAGTGCAGGTTGGAAGGATCAGGTGTTTCGGAGGACGCATGGCTCTCACATTCGCCTCTCCCAATCTTGGTTGCAGCGATGGACAAACTTAACTACCAATTGATATCACAAGGAAAAAAGGTAAATACACCAATGTATACAAAAAAGACAAGGAAAACAGCCAAAACTTATTGTATCAGTGATATTTGTAGGCCTAACGTTGATCAGATACAACAGATCTAGGGTAAGACTTTTTCTTGATTTGCTGCTCATGTGTAGGGCATATCATGTTTATAAGTGTCTACAACAACTAATAATGAGTTATGATCATATGTCCATATTATAATACATTATTTCATCCTTGAACATCAGCCTTCACAAATTAGGTTTGTAAAGTGAAGTCAATGTCTGTACCATTTCACACAAAAACACCCTAATGGAGTATTAGGGACTTGTGTAATAACACTGTAATCACACTAGATTTACATAGCAAATTAGTATGGAATTGCTTTGTAATTGCATTACAGGCTAATCCAGTTGATCCTACATTAATAAAACCTTTGTCTTAGACTAATTCATGATTATTGTGACCGTGAAGCAGTACAAAAAGCTGCCGACAACTTTCTCTTCTAAACTACAGTGAACCAATTGGTGCTCAAAACAAAGGAGATGATCGTGGACTTCAGGAAACAGCAGAGGGTGCACCTCCCTATCCACATCGACGGGACCGCAGTGGAGAAGGTGGATAGCTTCAAGTTCCTTGGCGCACACATCACCCGACAAACTGAAATGGTCCACCCACACACAGTGTGGTGAAGCACACAGCCTCTTCAGCCTCAGGAGGCTGAAGAATTCGCAGCACCCAAAACCCTCCTTTTACAGATGCACAATTGAAAGAGCATCCTGTCGGTGTATCACCGCCTGATCATGCACCATGCAACCCAGCTCTCCAGGGGTGGTGCGGTCTGCCCCATTACCTAACTCTCCAAAACACATACAGCACCCGATGTCACAGGAAGACAAAGATCTTAACATCAACCACCCACCTCTTTCCCCTATCATCCAGAAGGCAAAGTCAGACCAGAAGAAGAATAAAAACAGCTTCTATCTCAAGGCCATCAACGCTGTTAAATAGCCATCACTAGCACATTAGAGGCTGCTACCGGCTGTCTGTTCCTGTCTAATACTAAGTTTTCCTGTTCATAATCTCCTTTCGTTGGCTCTGGTTTTCTCCATCCCATCAAGCAATCTGCACACTTTCCTATCATCACCCTTCTTAGGCTCTGGCAACATCCAATTCCTGCCGGATGGGTGGCTATAACGTATGTTTGTCGCTCAGCCTCTATTAGTTAGTTTTTTGTTTTCATGTTGCTGTGTACCGACCTCCGTTTTTGTTCTGTGCCACAGTCTCTCACCCGAACCTTCCCCAACCTCTGCCTGATGATCGGGCTCCGTCCAGTGCACCACCACTCCACCCTCAACACCCATCCCCCACCCGCTCATGTTCCCTAGGATTATTCCAGCCTCACACAAGAATCTACTAAATAAACCTCACCCTTTCTCTCACCCACCTTGTCCTTGTCTGCTTCTGGGTTCTGGCGCAATGGTGCTCGTGACAGAGCGATCCGACCAATGTGAACCCAGCGGACCTGGACTCCGATTCGCCATGCTATTACCCAGCAGGGGAAGATGTTGGGCCATCATAGCACGTACTACGGAGATCGCGTTGTCAGTTCGAACCTTTCTACCGGTCTGGCGGGAGGTCCCAGAACCAACGTAAGTGTCCGTGGAATCCTTTTCACCCATCTCGCCTGCCGCTTCTGAAACTGTGTGTCCATCCATTAGCAGGTTCCGGCGCTTCGGATAAATATGAGGGGACTGGTAAATCTTCCTTCCTTATGCAGTGTGGATTAGTGTTCGATCTACAGCCCTACTCTTATGCCACAGACAAGGCTAGGATAGCCTTTGTGATTGATTGCTGCGTGGTCGAGCGCTGGAGTGGGCTTCAGCCGTTTGAGAGCGACAGGATCCCTGCATGGCTTCATACCAGGGGTTCACGGCCGAGATGAGGAAGCTCTTCACCATTCCTCAGGGGCGCAGCTAGCGCCTGTTTGCGGCAAGGAACTCGCAGCGTGGCAAACTTCGTGATCGAGTTCAAGGCGTTGGCTGTGGAAGTGGGTGGGCAGAGCTGCAAGCGGCCTTTTACCAGGGTCTGTGGAGCAGCTCAAGGATGAGTTGATCTCCTATCCAGACCCTAGTGACCTGGACAGCTTGGTAGCCTTGTCTATTTGGGTGGATAATCGAGTCCGAGGAGAAGCGAAGGAGGAGAAGCAATGGGGTCCGTCCAATCGATCAGCTTCTCGGTTCCAGTCGAGATTACGGGTGGTGGACCAGAGCAAGTCTATTCTCCCACCACAATGGATTAGTGGAGAGGTCCTCTCTAACCATGCAGAGTGGGTGTCAGGTTAGCAGGAGCGTCAACATGGGCGTGACACCAACTGCTGCCTCTACTGTGGTAGCCGGACATTATTCTCCCACTTGTTCCCGGCGGTGCGTCAAACTGCCCGGCTCGCTAAAGTTAGGAGGACTTTTAGCGAGCCAGTTTCTTCTCTCAGTACCTCTGTCAGACCCCGATTTCGGCTACCGCGCTGAACAGGAATCTTGTTGACGCGCTTTTATCGATTCAGGTGCGATGGAAGCTTTCTTGATGCCGAGTTGGTGGAACGGTGGGCTTGGAGCAATTGCGAGCCATTAGGCGACCACTCTGAGCGGCAGTAATCTGTGCGATATCACGATGAGGACTAACGGTTAAGATAGAGTTGTCGGAAATCATTCTGAGATGATTTCATTCTTCATTCTGCCGTCTTCCATTCGCTGGTCCTTGAATTACCTGGCTGAAGAACACATCCACGGTCGATTGGGTAGCCGGGCAAGGTAGCAGGTTGGAGCCTTGATTGTCTGCTAACTGTCTCAAACTGCCTGCCCCATTCGGTTCCCAGTCAGGTGATTGAGCTAAACCCCCATTGTCCCTGGTTCCCAACATATCACGATTTGGGGGAAGTTTTCCAGTAAGCAGAAGGCTCTGTCCTCCCTCCCACCCACCATATGATTGTGCCATCAACCTGGTCCCTGGAGCTGTCTACCCCAAGGAAGGTTATACAGTATCTCCCACCTGAACGTGAGCGTTGAACCACCCTCTCCTAGCTGCTGTCGTTCGTCCTCGTCATCACCCCTGGGGCAGGATTCTTCTTTGTGGGTAAGAAGGATGGCTCTCTTCACCGTGTATTGATTATCGGGGTTGAATGACATCACGGTCATATCCCCTGCCCTTGATGAGTTCTGCCTTCGGGCTCCTTACAGGGTGCTACGGTGTTCTCCAGCTAGACCTACGTCGTATCACTGGTCGGATCAGAGAGGGACGAGTGGTTGGCGAGGTTTCAATCCGATGCGTCGCCGAGTATCGGTATCGTTTGGACTACCAATGCTCCAGCGGTATTCAGTATGGTGAGCGGCGTCCTGAGGAATATGATCGGTCTCTTTGTGTTTGTTTACCTGGATACATTCTGATCTTCTCAAGAACCTTCCTCGTCCAGCATGTCCGGCCCAGGTTCTGCAGCGATTGTTGGAGAATCGCCTGTTTGATGTAGAAGTCACGAGTTCACGCCCACCACGACATCCTTTCTCGGGTACATCATCTCCAGGGAGAGATTGGGATGACCAGGAGAAGGTCAAGCCCCAGTTCTGGAATGGGCCACTCGAGATTGCAGCTCCAGAGATTTTAGGGGTTCTGTTTTCTACCGCAGATTCATCGGGATTACAGCCGTGCTGGCGCTCCGTTAACTGCCTTCGACTTCCAGTATCAGACCTTCCAAGTGGAATCGGGCGGATCGAAGCGTTTCTGGATTTGAAGTGCGATTCACCAACGCACGATTCTCTCTCAACCCGGACCGCGGCCCGTCAGTTCGTCGTTGAAGTGGCCGTCTGATGTAGGAGTTGGCGCCATCTGTCGCGGAGCTCCCGACAATAATCCCTCTCTTAGCCTTTCGCCTGCGGTCTGATGTGGGTAACCGGGAGTTCGCGGTGAAACTTGCCTTGGACGCCACTGGTTGGAGGCGGAGCAACCCCGTTTATTGTCTGACTACCACAAATCTTGCTACGTGCAATCGGCTAAACGTCTCAACTCCCGTCCAGGCCAGGTGGGCGTTGTTTTTGGACGATTCAAGTTTGCCTGACGTTCCGACCTGGATCTAAGAGCAGCCCAGGCGGCCCTTAGCTGTCCCGGATGTTCTCCAAGAGTGGGTCCAAACCAGACAATTCTCCCCCAACTGCTCGTGGGAGCAGTTATGCTGGAAGATTGAGGAGGAGGTGCTGGCGGCCCTTCGACTC
>NW_025540075.1:0-10098 GCF_020615455.1 Coregonus clupeaformis | reverse complement strand
TCCTCGCACCAAACCAGTGGTGCGTGTCGCCCAGCCAGTACCCCCCGTGCCTGCTCCCCGCACCAAGCCAGTGGTGCGTGTTCCCAGTCCAGTGCGGCCCGTCCCTGCTCCTCGCACCAAACCAGAGGTTATACCGCCAACCAGTGCACCCCGTCCTGCTCCCCCTGCCCTGCCCAAACCAGTGGTGTGTGTCGCCAACCAGTACGCCCATCCTGCTTCACGCACCAAGCCAGTGATGCGTGTCCCTGATTCCAGTACGGCCCGTCCTCGTCACAGCAAACAGTGGTGCGTGTTGCCAGCCGTATGTACCTGCTCCCGCACACCAAGCCAGTGTCGTGTGCCAATCCAGTACGGCCCGTCCCTGCTCCTCGCAGCAAACCAGTGGTGCGTGTTGTCAGCCAGTGCGCCCCCTTATCTGCTCCCTGCCAAGCCAGTGAGTGCGTGAGCCCCAGTCCAGTACGGCCCGTGCCTGCTCCTCGCACCAAACCAGTGGTGCTTGTCGCCAGCCAGTACCCCCCGTACCTGCTCCCGCACCAGGCCAGTGGTGCGTGTTCTGATCCGGCCGGCACGTCCTCCCACGCACCAAGCCAGTGAGTCGTGATCCCAGTCCAGTACGGCCCGTCCCTGCTCCTCGCACCAAACCAGTGAGTGCGTATTGCATCAGGTCGCCCGTGCCTGCTCCCGCACTCAAGGCAGTGTCGTGTTCCCAGTCGATGCAGTCCGTCCCTGCTCCTCGCACCAAACCAGTGGTGCGTGTAGCCAGCCAGTCGCCCTGTAGCACCTGCTCCCGCACCAAACCAGTGGTGTGTGTCGCCAGCCAGTGCGCCCGTGCAACCCCCGCACCCAAGCCAGTGGTGCGTGTCCCCCTGATCCAGTCACGGCCCGTCCCTGCTCCTGCGCGGCAAACCAGTGTCGTGTTGCCAACCCGTATCCCGTACCTGCTCCCCGCGCAAGCCAGTGAATGCGTGTTTTTAGTCCAGTGCGGCCCATCCCTGCTCCTCGCACCAAACCAGTAGTGCGTGTCGCCAGCCAGTATGCCCCGTACCTGCTCCCGCGCAAGCCAGTGGTGATTGTTCTGATCAAACCTGCTCCTCGCTTGCTAAACCAGTGGCAGTGCGTGCTTAAGCCAGCCAGTACACCGTACCTGCTCCCGCACCAAACCAGTGGTGTGTGTCGCCAGCCAGTGCGCCCGTACCTGCTCCCGCACCAAGCCAGTATCGTCATCCCCTCAATGCGGCCCGTCCCTGCTCCTCGCAGCAAACCAGTAGTGCGTGTTGCCAGCCAGTAATCTGCTCCGCACCAAGCCTGTGATGCTGTGTTCCCAGTCCGGTCTGCCCGTCCTCTCGCACCAAACCAGTGGTGCGTGTCGCCAACCGTCGCCCGTGCCTGCTCTACCAAACCAGTGGTTTGTGTTGCCAGCAGTACGCCCCGTGCCTGCTCCTTTGCAAGCAGTAGTGCGTGTCCCCAGTCTGACCCGGCCGTTCCTGCTCTCGCACCAACCTGTAGTGCATGTCTCCAGTCCGGCCGGCCCGTCCCTGCTCCCTGCGCCCAGCAAACCAGTGGTGTGTTTGCCACGGTATGCCCGTACCTGCTCCCGCGCCAAGCCAGTGATGCGTGTTCCCGATCGGCCCGGCCTGCTCCCGTACTAAACCTACTCCGGGCGATTGTTCCCCCACCCGGGGGTCAAGTTCAGCTCCGGTCCGTCCACGTCAGACCCAGAAGTCACTCTCCAGAATTGGGGCCTCCCACCAGAGGTCCAGACAGGGCTTGGTGCATCGCGGGAGGATTGCCGATCCAGTCAGGCGTCAGCCCCTCTCCAGTTTCAGGGTCTCCCACGGATCCAGACAGGGCTTGGTGCATCGTGGGTGGAAGGAGAGGGGAAGCATCCCATGAGTCCAGACCAGACCAGGGCCGCAGGGGAGCAGAGAGGGGAGGCAGATTGCCCACCCCACCCTCCTAATGAGTCAGGTTAGTGCGCCTTGAGGACGGTTCGTCTTTAGTTGGCTTGTATGTGTATAGTGGGAGGACTTCACGTTACGTTTGTTTATTGTTTTGTTGTATGTTTATTGAGTAAATAGGCTTGTGTTTACTTTATCTACACGCTGCACTTGGTACCCGTCTCTCAGCAGTCGTACACTAAGGCTTTGCAAACCTGGATTGTACAATATTTGCCCATTATTCTTTTTTTAAATTCTTCAGAGAGCTCTGTCAAGTTGGTTGATCATTGCTAACAGCCATTTTCAAGTCTTGCCATAGATTTTCAAGCCAATTTAAATCAAAACTGTAACTAGCCACTCATTCAAATGTTGTCTTATAATAACTCCAATTTAACATATTTACCTTGCGTTTTAGGTTATTGTCCTGCTGAAAGATGGATTTGTCTCCCAGTGTCTTTTGAAGCTGACCAACAGGATTTCCTCAACTTTGCTTGTTGTCTATTCCGTTTCTTTTCATCCTAATCTCCCTAGTCATACCATACTTAAGCATACCATAACATGATGCTTTACCCTAAACATAATGCTTTGTATTCAGGATAAAAAGTTCATTTCTTACCACATTTTTGCATATTGCTTTAGTGCCTTATTGCAAACAGGATGCATGTTTTGGAATATTTGTATTCTGTCAGGCTTCTTCTTTTCCTCTGTCATTTGGAGGTTAGTATTGTGGAGTAACTGCAGTATTGTTGATCCATCCTCAGTTTTCTCCTATCACAGCCATTTAACTCTGTAACTAGTTTAACATCACAATTGCCCTCATGGTAGAATCCTGAGTGGTTTCCCTTCCTCTCCGTCAACTGAGTTATATCTTTGTATTGACTGGGTGTATTGATACACCATCATTATGGTGTCACGAGCGTTGAGAGGCGAATTCGACCAAGGTGCAGCGTGAAAATCGTACATGTTTATTAACTAAATACATTCAACAAACTAAAACAACGTAATGAAGTCCAAGGGCTATACACATACCAGCCTCACAGGAACCGATCCCACAATACACAGTAGGCAATGGGCTATCTATTATGATCCCCAATCAGACATGTGCCTCTGATTATCTGACTAACATAGAAATAGAATAACTAGAGGCATAAACATAGAATATACAACAGATTTCCCTGACTCAACAAACACAAGAGTTCTATAGGTCAGGGCGTGACGTTCTCCCCACTCCCCATCGGTGCGGACTCCAGCCGCACAAACCCACATGACAGGGGGAGGTTCGGGTGGAGCTTCCCGCCTCGGTGGGAGCTCCGGCTCGGGCGTGGCGTCTTCCCCCTTGCTGCCTCGCCCCCTCTCAGTCGTCCCGATCCGATCCCTGTCTGACCTAGTGTAGGAGACCCCGAACCTGGAAGGGGGCTGGCGTCTGACCGGAGTAGAGCCGCTGACCGGAGCTGCAACTGATCCGGTGGGCCGGACTGCTCTGGCTCGAGATGTGGAGCCACCCCCGGCGGGCTGGCTTGGGGCACGGTGGAAGCGGACTGCTCTGGCTCCCGGAGTGGCAGCACAACGGCCGAACTGACCGGCACCGTGGGGCGGATTGCTCTGGCTCGGGTGAGCAGCTGACCACTGTAGTGGCCTGTTCTGCCGAGTGGAGCAGCTGGTTGCTGGACCGGGCACCAGTGGAGACAGGCCGGACGAGACTGAGACCGCGCACCCGCTAGTCTGGGTGCCGGGAGCAGCGGGCCGGGCCAGGCTGAACACCCGCACCACAGGTCTGGTGCGACAGGAGCGGACCTTACCGGACTGGGAGCACGCACCACTGAGTGGAGCAGGCACGGACCTTACCGGACTGGGAGCACGCACCACTGACTTGGTGCGAGAAGCAGGCACGGGGCGTACGGACTGGAACCCGGCACTGGAGGTCTACCTATTCCTGATCCCTTTACTCATCAGCCGCCCAATCCTCCTCCAGTAGGACTCCCCACAAAGTTAGGGAACAAAACTCATAAATGCGATAAATCATCCTCAAACTCTCCTCAGTAGTAAAACTGTTCCCATTCCTGTTTCCCATGGTAAATAGGGACTCCAACTGGAACCCCACAGGGTGCAGTGGTCGGGGCTCTTCTCTCTCGATCCCCACCACACCCTTTGGCCCCAAATGTTTTTATTGGGGCTGCCTCGGACTTCTCCTCGGCCGGGCGCCGTCGGTGTCGCCGTTGCTCCTCTCTTGCCCGGGCTTCCTCTGTCTGTTCCCAAGGACGGCGATCCATCCCAGCCTGGATCTCCTCCCATGTCAGATCCCTTACCATCCACGATCTCCTCCCATGTCCAGGATGCTCTACTCCTGGCCACTAGTCCTCGTTTGGTGGGATCTTCTGTCCGCAACGTTGAAGTGTTTCCGGACCAAGGTGTAAGCGTGGCTACATATTTATTAACTACCGCAACATTCAACAAAACAAAACACGTAGTAGTGAATCCCAGCTATACACATAACAGCCTAGCAGGAACAAGATCCCACAATACACAGTAGGCAATGGGTTACCTAAGTATGATCACCAATCAGAGGCAATGATAGAGCAGCTGCCTCTGATTGGAATCACTCTGTGGTATAGAGAAATAGAATAACTAGAACATAAACATAGAATATGCAACAGATTTCACACCTGACTCAACAAACAAAGGTTCTATGGGTCAATTGACAGTAATTAATAACTTCACCATGCTGAAAGGGATATTCAATGTCTGCTTTTATTTTACCTATCTACCAATAGGTGCCCTTCTTTTATTTATTTATATATATATATATATATATATATATATATTTTTTTTTGTCATTTTAGCAACCTCTTATCCAGAGCGACTTTGAGTCTATACATTTTCATACATTTCATATATATATATATATATATATATATGGTGGAAAATAAGTATTTGGTCAATAACAAAGTTTCTCAATACTTTGTTATATACCCTTTGTTAGCAATGACACAGGTCAAGCGTTTTCTGTAAGTCTTCACAAGAGTTTTCCACACACTATTGCTGGTATTTTGGCCCATTCACTCCATGCAGATCTCCTCTAGAGCAGTGATGTTTTGGGGCTGTCGCTGGGCAACACAGACTTTCAAAACCCCTCCATGATTTTCTGGGGTTAATCTGAACTGGCTAGGCCACTCCAACCTTGAAATGCTTCTTACGAAGCCACTCCTTCGTTGCCCGGGCGGTGTGTTTGGATCATTGTCATGCTGAAAGGCCCAGCCACGTTTCATCTTCAATGCCCTTGCTGATGGAAGGAGGTTTTCACTCAAATTCTCATGATACATGCCCCATTCATTCTTTCCTTTACACGGATCAGTCGTCCTGGTCCCTTTGCAGAAAAACAGCCCCAAAGCATGATGTTTCCACCCCATGCTTCACAATTGGTATGAGTGTTCTTTGGATGCAGCTCAGCATTCTTTGTCCTCACCCGGAGTTATTTTACCAAAATTTCTATTTTGGTTTCATCTGACCATATACATTCTCCCAATCCTCTTCTGGATCATCCAAATGCCCTCTATGAAGCTTCAGACGGGCTGGACATGTACTGGCTTAAGCAGGGGCCACACGTCTGGCACTGCAGGAGATTTGAGTCCCTGGTGGCGTGGTGTATTTACTGATGTAGGCTTTGTTACTTTGTGGTCCCAGCTCTCTGCAGGTCATTCACTGGGTCCCATTGTGGTTCTGGATTTTTGCTCACACCGTTCTTGTGATCATTTTACACCTTGGGGTGAGATCTTGCGTGGAGCCCCAGATCGAGGGGAGATTATCAGTGGTCTTGTATGTCTTCCATTTTCTCTCCCACAGTTGATTTCTTCAACCTTTTCTTACCTATTGCAGATTCAGTCTTCCCAGCCTGGTGCAGGTCTACAATTTGTTTCTGGTGTCCTTTGACAGCTCTTTGGTCTTGGCCATAGTGGAGTTTGGAGGTGTGACTGTTTGAGGTTTACAGGTGTCTTTTCATACTGATAACAAGTTCAAAGCAGGTGCCAAATTAATACAGGTAACAAGTGGAGGACAGAGGGCCTCTTAAGAAGAAGTTACAGGTCTGCTTGAGAGCCCAGAAATCTTGCTTGTTTGTAGGTGACCAAATACTTATTTTCCACACCCATAATTTGCAAATAAATTCATTAAAAAATCCTACAATGTGATTTTCTGATTTTTTTTCCTCAATTTGTCTGTCATAGTTGACGTGTACCTATGATCAGAAATTACAGGCCTCTCTCATTTTAAGTGGAAGAACTTGCACAATTGGTGGCCTGACTAAATACTTTTTCCCCACTGTAGCTCCATCCCCACCCCCCTAATTAGAGTAAACTAGTGAACAACACGCTTAGACCTCTACTTCCCACTTATATTATGACACAGTCAATTTTACAATAATTCTATTTTGTTTGTTTTTACTCCTGAACTTCCTCTACCGTCAACCTCTCCGATCATTTTCATGATGTCCATCCGGTTTGCTTCTATATGCCATATCTTTCTAACTGTACTGTGATGTTTCACAAAAGTTCTAAACCCTTCTATTCTCATTGTTTCTACAGATTGTAAATTGAAAATAAACATTTTTGCTAAAAGTATTATTATATCGTATTGATCATTACTATACTTTTCAGATCACCCAGTAGTCTATCTGCAGGGTTAGCTCCAGGTAAATTTGCAATCCTTCAGCCATTTCCTGGACCTGTGACCAAAAACAAGCTACAAATGGACAGTACCAGAAACAATTGATATAAGGATTCTGTCTCTTCGCAGCAAAATCAGCAGAGCTAGGAAGATTGTATTCCCCATATAAATAACATTCTATTAGTAGCTAAAAAATTTTTTTGTATAATAATATTTTAAAAAGTTTTGAATCCGCTCATTTTTCGTATCAGTTCATAAACAATTTGCCATAAATCATCTCAAAAATCTCTTCCCCCCTTCTTTTTGCAATCTATATGGGCGGCAATGATACATCCTTTGGTCCTGAAATGAAACTGTATACTTTTTTATTTTCACAATTTTCTTTAACCAATTATGGTCTTTAATGGAGTGCCACAATAGAAGTTGCCCTTCTTTACAAGCATTGAAAACCACTCTAGTCTTTGTTGTTGAATCTTTACTGAGGACCTTACAGATAATTGTATGTGTGGGAGTATTCATTAAAAAATCATTTAAACACCATTATTGCTCAGAGTGATACATGCAAATTATTATCTATTGTTTAGCACATTTTACTCCTACAAGTTATTTAGGCTTGCCATACGTTAATCTTATTCACTCAAACATCTCAACTTTTCCTTTTTATTAATTTGTCAAAATATCTAAAAACCATAATTCCCACTTTGACATTATAGGGTTATTGTGTGTTGGCCAGTGAAACAAAATCTAAAATCCTAATAACATTTATTTAGGCTGTAACATAACAACATTTTGGATCTTATTTTTTTTAATGAATAAATCATTTTGACATAACCCTGCTAAAAATGTCATTCATACCTTTTTAATTTCCATATGTACTAGGAAGTTATGTTTGTTTCTTGGGCTTCAGGAATGTGACTGAAAAAAAGTGCCTCAGGCATTGAAAAAAAAAAATCTGATTTAAATATAGGGGATATCGGTAACAAATGTGCTTTTAGTTTTAATGCACCGTATTGCTAAAATACACTTTATCCTTCATCTCATGTCCTGGTGCCGTTTACACAATTTAAAGTAGGCTATTGATTGGGGACTTATTTGTGGAGGGAATGTATTGTTTTTTCTGGGTAATTTGTGTTCTTTTATTTATTCCCATTTTGTATTTTAATGTGTATATATTTTAGTATAATGTGTATATTTATATTGTATATACAGGGCACATTTGTAAAAAAAACCTAGTTCTCAATATATGTTCCTGTTAAAATAAATTAAAATAAAATAAAATAAAATGCTGTAGTCAAGGCTACGACGGCGCCAGTGCAATGAAGTGGAATTACTCTGGTGTTCAAGCGCATATCAGACCGAGGCCTATGCTTCTTGGGTAGTTCTTTATGAGTTGTAGTTTAGAAAACTATCTCTTTGCAGAGGCGACAGTTACAGGGATGTTAAAAACAGCTTCATTATACGTAGCAACATCAGGGAAACTGGGCAGAAGTGGTGCTTCAAATACAGCAGTTCTGCAGCATCTCATTAGCCTCTATTGTCCTTAATTGCGGGCCTCAACCTTCGTTACGGAAAGAAATATTAACTGTATAGGAAGCTCTGGGACAGGCCTCTAAATACTAACTACCAATAAATGCAAACTAGATGATTATCTTTAGCGGACAACAGTTCTTTAAGGCTTGAACACAAAAGCTGTTTGTGATTTCGTTCATATGGTAACTGGGTTTTGAGTTATGTGGTTACAATATTAAGCATGATCTCTTATCTCTGGTATACAGTGCATTTGTAATATTCCCCTTTATTTCACTTTTGTTACGATTACAGCCTTATTCTAAAATGATTAATTTGTTCCCCCCTCATCAATCTACACACAATACCCCCATCATACAAAAGCAAAAACAGATTTTTATAATTTTTGCACAATTTTATATAAATAAAATACTAAACTGAAATATCACATTTTACTAGTATTCAACCCTTTACTCAGTACTTTGTTGAAGCACCTTTGGCTGCGATTACATCCTTGAGTCTTCTTAGGTATACACTACAAGCTTGGCACATCTGTATTTGGGAGTTTCTCCCATTCTTCTACCCGAATCCTCTCAAGCTCTGTCAGGTTGGATGGGAGCGTCTCGCTGCACAGCTATTTTAAAGTCTCTCAATGTTCGATCAGGTTCAAGTCCGGGCTCTGGCTGGGCCACTCAGACATTCAAACTTGTCCCAGAAGCCACTCCTGCGTTGTCTTGGCTGTGTGCTTGGGGGAATTCGTTTGTCCTGTGGAAACCCTCTGTCCCAGTCTGAGTCCTGAGTGCTCTGAGTTTTCAACAAGGATCTCTCTGTACTTTCCTCTATTCATCTTTCCCTTGATCCTGCTAGTCTCCCAGTCCCTGCGGCTGAAAACATCCCCACAGCATGATGCTGCCACCACCATGCTTCACCGTAGGGATGGTGCCAGGTTCCTCAAGTAGCGCTTGGCATTTCAGGCCAAAGAGTTCAATCTTGGTTTCATCAGACCAGAGAGAATCTTGTTTCTCTCATGGTCTGAGATCCTTGTGCCTTTTGGCAAACTCCTTTTCATTTTTGGCTTCTGTCTACCACTCTACCATAAAGGCCTGATGAGACCATGGATTTGTCCTTCTGGAGGATTCTCCTACTCCAAACTCTGAGCCTTGTCAAATACAATCGGGTTTCTTGGTCACCTCCCTCACCCAAGGCCCTTCTCCCTGATTGCTCCAGTTTGGCCGGTGGCCAGCTCTAAGAAGATTTGGTGGTTCCAAACTTCTTCCATTTAAAATGATAAGAGCCACTGTGTTCTTAAGACCTTCAATCTCAGAAATTGTTTTGTACCCTTGCGTCTGTGCGTTGAAACAATCCTATCTCTCACTCTACATTCCTTCGACCTCATTTGGTTTATGCTCACATGCACTGTCAACTGTAGACCTTATATAACGTGTGTGCCTTTCCAAATGTCTAAAAACCTGTTTCAGCTTTGTCATTATATGTGGTTTGCGTGTAATTAATGAGGAAAATTTTAATTTAATCTATTTTAGAATAAGTCTGTAACAAAATGAGTCAAGGGTTCTAATACTTCCCGGGAATGCACTGTATCTTGACACCATCATTCTTTTTAAAATTGTGTGCAGTGCAAAGGGACATATAATGCACAATGTCTCAGAAAACTGTCTGGTTTTGGCAATACTCAGTGAATAAAACAGTTGGGCCACCGTAACCCTGGACCTACAGTCCATGGTAGAAAACATTTGCACACAAAATAAACCAGGAGAGTCTCTCTAATTGATTTATTTGATTTACCTTGAATATTGCATCCCATTTGTGTATGCTATTAGCCAACAAACTCCTAAGTTTCAACAATAGTGGCTGAATTATTCTCAGCTACTTTTTTTTCCTCAAGGCAAAATAGCAACTAAAAACTGTTTTTACTGTACAGTAGCTAGAAATAGTACCTGCATAATAAACAATCTATAACTGTGTTTTTGTGATATTT
>NW_025540074.1:0-10112 GCF_020615455.1 Coregonus clupeaformis | reverse complement strand
TAGTAACCATTAGAATGCAAGTTCAGACCACTCAGTCATGTCTGTATCTGGTGACTGTACTGTCAGGAGGAGTACTGTAGAAGAGGTTTCCAGGAGGTGGCCTCTCCTAACATCTATAACAGTGCTGTGGGAGACTTCGGCACTGGCAGCACTACAGCGACAACATGTGTCTCCTTCCCAGTGGAGCAGGACATCTTTGCACTGGAAGCCCATTGAACTGTCCTGGACACTGGTAGGTACATTGGTTTGTTATTGGGCCGATTCCCCGTACACATATTAAGCCTGGTCCTGGACTAAAAACCAACTCCGTGGCACCCGTGGTTAGAGTGTCCGCCGAGAATGGAGGGTTGGGAGTTCAATCCCCGAGTCATACCAAAGACCCAAGGTCGCTTGGAAACTCAGCATTAAGGAGATAGATTGGGGGTAAGGCTTCTGAAGTCCGAGGCTCCTCTCCAGGGGGTGTACTTATACATCATGCGCAGAAACAGGAGATGCAAGGCTACTTGCCTTGCCATACACAATTCTAAAAACCATGCTCAATGGAGAATATCCACTGAAATAACTTTTACTCCAGGAATAGAAGCAATGTTTGTCTGGGAAATAGGCCCTTCCTATATGTTATTGGTTAATAGAAGGTATGATGGTTTATAAGGGAAGGACTTTCAAAGCATTATGTAACCTTAACTCCTCCCATTGCTTCAACGGCATATCTTACTTCCACTCACCCTCTCTTCCCGTCCACCCTCCTGGATCCTCCCATCCTCTTCTATCCTCAGTCGGATGTCCAGCTACAGGCCTCGGTCGGTGGAGGGAGCTCCCCTCTGAGACCTGGCTGGATTTCGGGGTGCTCCATGGAATGAGCTTTCAGGACACTGACCGGCCTTATGCGCCCGTTCCAACAGGATGACGGCTCACATCTTCTGCACAATGGAACAGGAGGCGACCAGACCAGCTATGGCTATTGAAGAGGAACATCTTATTAAAAGTAGCTAGTACCAGGGTTGTGGTCAATCCATTTCAATTCAGGAAGTAAATAGACATCTTTGTTTCCCAATTTTCCTCATTGTTTGTGGAAATGGAATTCGACCCCAACTCTGCTGGGTACTTAACCTCCTTGCCATTCAGATTACCCTCTGTATTCCCTTGCCTCTCTCCTGCAGATTGAGTCTGAGATGAAGGGCTGTCTGGACTCCTCCGCTGTGTCTCGGTAATGTTTTGGCTTCTCTTTCCCAGCTGCACCTCTCAACTCGTTCAGAGAAGTACCTAGGGATATCGCTGTCTGGAACCAGGCTGAGAAGGTAGAATTAAACATCCGATGCGTCTCATGAAATAATTCCTGAAATGTCACATAGAGAAACATCATTTAAAGAATAATGCTTTCACAAATGACCCAGAATATATTTTCCAAATGTATGTTAATTGATTCCCTCTATTTGAAAGCAACTGGAAAACAGCCTGAATGGAGTTTGCGGAGCTATGGAAACTAAACCGAGACGGTGCTTTCATGGACCCAAGGTTTGTATTACAACCACTGATATTTCCTTGCTATATATTTTCTTCACCCCTTCAATTAAATAAGTCTAGAAGATCAGGAAATCAATGTAATTAAATGTTTGTAGCTATTACAAAGCCATCTATTTCCTGAATAGATATTGCATTCCCCCCTTCAATTAAGTAAGGTCTAAAACTCTCAGGAAGTAACTTTGTTGCTGCCATTTCAGATTGACATTAAGATCAAAGATGCTTCAGGTATGATCAATGTGCAACCATTCAGCTGGACTTTCACCTTCCATCCGCTTTAACCTGACCTTTGTGGGGTGAGTGAGTCACCTAATCAAAACTAGTCGTGATACAATGCTGAGTCTGTATCCTGGAGGCAAGATTAGTCATTAATCCCTCCTTGTCGAAGTTCTCACCTGAACACTTTGTACTAGAAAGTTGATTTAAAAGTCCTTAAAATAATTTTATTTCAAGTAGTTTAATGAGGTAGAGAACATTATGAAGATCTATAAACAACTGTATAAATTATATTCATAAAGGTCATACCAGTCACACTTTTTTATCTCAATGAGACTAACCTTTACAAATAAAGGTTGAATAAATAATGTTTAAATAAGTAGTTGTAATTGAACATGAAGTGGTGCTGTGACTGATAGTGATGTTTAATCCTGTTAACCCTGTGACATGCAGGAAGGAGGGGGATGACAAAGCGAGGCCTGTCATCATCCACCGGGCCATTCTAGGCTCTGTGGAGAGGATGATAGCCATCCTGACTGAGAACTATGCAGGGAAATGGTGAGTAGCAAACATAAGATTCAATCATAGACTGGAAAATGTCATGTACAGTGGGGAGAACAAGTATGTGATACACTGCCGATTTTGCAGGTTTTCCTACTTACAAAGCATGTAGAGGTCTGTAATTTTTATCAAGGTACACTTCAACTGCGGGACGGAATCTAAAACAAAATCCAGAAAATCACATTGCTTATGATTTTTAAGTAATTAATTTGCATTTTTATTGCCTGACATAAGTATTTGATCACCTACCTAACCAGTAGATTCGGCTCTCGCAGAACCCTGCTAGTTTTTCTTTAAGAAGCTCCTGTTCTCCACTCATTACACCATGTAAACTGCATCTGTTTGAACTCGGTTACCTTAAATAAAGACACCTGTCCACACACTCAATCAAACAGACTCCAACCTCTCCACAATGTTAGCTAAGACCAGGAGCACGTTAAGGACATCAGGGATAAATTGTAGACCTGCACAAGGCTGGGATGGGCTGATAGGACAATAGGCAAGCAGCCGGTAGAGAAGGCAAGAACTGTTGGCGCAATTATTAGAAATGGAAGTAGTTCAAGATGACGGTCAATCACCTCAGTCTGGGGCTCCATGCAAGATCTCACCTCGTGGGGCATCAATGATCACGAGGAAGGTGAGGGATCAGCCCAGAACTACACGGCAGGACCTGGTCAACGACCTGAAGAGAGCTGGACCACAGTCTCAAAGAAAACCATTAGTAACACACTACGCTGTCATGGATTAAAAATCCTGCAGTGCACGCAAGGTCCCCCTGCTAAGCCAGCGAGATATCCAGGCCCGGTCTGAAGTTTGCCATTGACCATCTAGATCAGGGTTCTTCAATTCGGGTCCTGGAGGGCCGATCCTGTTTTTCATCATCCCCTTCTAATCAGGGCTAATTCAGACCTGGGACACCAGGTGAGTGCAATTAACTACCAGGGTAGAAATAAAAACAGAAGTCTTCCGGCCCTCCAGGACCGAAAGAACCTGATCTAGATGATCCAGAGGAGGAATGGGAGAAGGTCATGTGGTCTGATGAGACAAAAAAGAGCTTTTGGTCTGAAACTCCACTCACCGTGTTTGGAGGAAGAAGAAGGGATGAGTACAACCCCAAGAACACCATCCCACCGTGAAGCATGGAGGTGGGAAACATCATTCTTTGGGGATGCTTTCTCAAAGGGGACAGGACGACTGCACCGTATTGAGGGGAGGATGGATGGGGCCATGTATCGCGAGAGATCTGGCCAACAACCTCCTTCCCTCAGTAAAGCGATTGAAGTATGGGTGGCTGGGTCTTCCAGTGACAAAGACCAAACATCACAGCCAGGGCAACTAAGGAGTGGCTCCGTAGAAGCATCTCAAGGGTCCTGGAGTAAGGTCTAGCTAGTCTCCAGACCTGGAACCCAATAGAAAATCTGGAGGTGCTGAAAGTCCGTATTGCCCACTCGATAGTCTCGAAACCTGGAAGGATCTGGAGAAGTTCTGTGAGGAGTGGGCCAAAATCCCTGCTGCAGTGAGTGCAAACCTGGTCAAGACCTACAGGAAACGATGACATCTCTGTAATTGCTAAAGAAAGGTTTCGTACCAAATATTCAGTTCTGCTTTTCTGATGTATCAAATACTTATGTCATGCAATAAAATCTAAATTAATTACTTAAATCATACAATGTGATTTTCTGGATAGTTTTTGTTTTAGAATTCCATCTCACAGTTGAAGTTACCTAGATAAAATTACAGACCTACATGCTTTGAAGTAGGAAAACCTGCAAAATCGGCAGGTTACAAATACTTGTTCTCCCCACTGTATATAAGTGTTTCGATTTGCTGTCTTATCCAGCCAAATGTCTTTCTTCTCCAGGCCCCTCTGGCTGTCTCCATCCAGGTGATGCTTTGGCCTGTCAACCCTACCTGTGAAGAATATGCCAAGAGGGTAAGACTCCTATCTCCCAAACTCGTCTTCCTTTCATATATTTCTACAGTTTATGATCAGGCCCCGAATTAAGCAAATCATAGGCCCCCCCCTTCCGATACCATCATTTTCTGTGAACAAATCTCTGTGTACCAAGATGCAATGCATGGTACATTTACTGTTGAAGAAAAGCCTCTTTATAGTAAAGCCATAATAACGTTTGCCATGTGGCATAGGCACAGTTGAGCAGAGGCAGTTCCTCATCATTTACATGACCGAATCTTTTTGAATACCACACAAATGACTGAAATGAGTGGCTACTCTGACTGACAAACTGAGATCAATCTGGTCTTGAATTCAAACAAACAATAGCCCAGGCCAATGAAACGACAAACAGATTGTACGATATTAGGAGGATATATATATATACACACACACACACACACACACACACACACACCCCCCATGTATAAGCTACTAAATAACATTTCCAGTGGCACACTGACTCACCTAATGAAGATTAAACCATCAGCTACTCATGCAAAAAGGCAAACCGACAGCTGCAACCAACCATAGAAATATAATCCATAGATGGCAGTTTCACGTTCAAGTCAGGGCTGCATCCATTGCTAGTGTAGCCATGAGTTTAACAGTCAAATTGCTAGGTAAGAGGTTACAAAACCCTTCTATGGATTATATGTCTATGGCCACAATGTTAACAAGCTATATTTAGTAGCGCTTTATATGCTCTAAACCAGCTTTGTGACCCCTGTAGGCATACCAGTAACTGCCAAAATAAAGGAAACATTTGAGTAAATGAGGAATACATTTTTACATTTACATTTGTTATGGTGTGGGGTGCAGTTTCCAGGCATAATTTAGGTCCACTTGTAAAATCTATGGCAAGGCGCATTGAAGCTGTTCTGGCAGCTCGTGGTGGCCCAACACACTTTTAAGACACTTTGTGTTGGTGTTCATTTTGGGAGATACCTGTATGTGCATGTGATAAATTAATCTGGTTAATTTTTATTAACTATTGATCCGCTATGGTTAAATTATGCTCTGTGGTGTATTTTGAACATTGAGAGTGGGCTCCTGTGGTTGGATAAAAAAAAAAGTGTGTGTGTATGTATATATATATATATATATCATACAGTGGGGAAAAAAAGTATTTAGTCAGCCACCAATTGTGCAAGTTCTCCCACTTAAAAAGATGAGAGAGGCCTGTAATTTTCATCATAGGTACACGTCACCTATGACAGAAAAATTGAGAAAAAAAATCCAGGGAAATCACATTGTAGGATTTTTAAGAATTTATTTGCAAATTATGGTGGAAAATAAGTATTTGGTCACCTACAAACAAGCAAGATTTCCGGCTCTCACTAGACCTGTAACTTCCTTCTTCTAAGAGGCTCCTCTGGCTCCACTGGGTTACCATGTGTTAATGGCACCTGTTTGAACTTGTTATCAGTATAAAAGACACCTGTCCACAACCTCAAACAGTCACACTCCAAACTCCACTATGGCCAAGACCAAAGAGCTGTCAAAGGACACCAGAAACACAATTGTAGACCTGCACCAGGCTGAAGACTGAATCTGCAATAGGTAAGCAGCTTGGTTTGAAGAAATCAACCGGAGCAATCTATTAGAAATGGAAGAGCAACAAGACCACTGATAATCTCCCTCGATCCGGGGGCTCCACGCAAGATCTCACCCTGGGTGTCAAAAGATCACAAGAACGTGAGCAAAAAATCCCAGAACCACACGGGGGGACCTAGTGAATGTGACCCTGCAGAGAGCTGGGATCAAAGTAACACAAAGCCTACCATCAGCCTAACACACTACGCCACCAGGGACTCAACCTGCAGTGCCAGACATGTCCCCCTGCAGCCGTAGTACATGTCCAGGCCACTTTGTACTGAAGTTCCACTAGAGTGCATTTGGATGATCCAGAAGCGGATTGGGAGAATGTCATATGGTCAGATGAAACCAAAATATAACTTCAAATCTCAACTCACGATGTTGGAGGACAAAGAAATGCTGAGTTGCATCCAAAGAACACCATACCTACTGTGAAGCATGGGGGTGGAAACATCCTTCATTTGGGGGCTGTTTTTTCTGCAAAGGGACCAGGATGACTGATCCGTGTAAAGGGAAAGAATGAATGGGGCCATGTATCGTGAGATTTTGAGTGAAAACCTCCTTCCATCAGCAAGGGCATTGAAGATGAAACGTGGGCTTGGGTCTTTCAGCATGACAATGATCCCAAACACACCGCCCGGGCAACTAGGCGAAGGAGTGGCTTCGTAAGAAGCATTTCCAAGGTCCTGGAGTGGCCAGCCAGTCTCAGATCTCAACCCCATGGAAAATCTTTGGAGGGAGTTGAAAGTCCGTGTTGCCCAGCGACAGGTTCCAAAAATATCACTGCTCTAGAGGAGATCTGCATGGAGGAATGGGCCAAAATACCAGCAACAGTGTGCGAAAACTGTGAAGACTTTACAGAAAACGTTTGACCTGTGTCATTGCCAACAAAAGGGTATATAACAAAGTATTGAGAAAACTTTTGTTATTGACCAAATACTTATTTTCCATCATAATTTGGCAATTCATAAAAAATCCTACAATGTGATTTTTTTGGGAATTTTTTTCTTAATTTCGTCTGTCATAGTTGATGTGTGTACCTATGATGAAAATGACAGGCCTTCTCATCTTTTTAAGTGGGGAGAACTCGCTACATTTGGTGGCCTGACTAAATACTTTTTTTTCCCCACCTTACACTGAATCAAAAATATAAATGCAACAATTTAAAAGATTTTGCAGAGTAACAGTTCAAATAAAAATCAGTTATTTCAAATAAAATCATTAGGCCCTAATCTATGGATTGCACATGACTGGGGAATACAAATATGCATCTGTTGGTCGCAGATAAGCAGTGCATTCGGAAAGTATTCAGACTTTGACTTTTCCACATTTTGTTAGGATACAGTGTTATATTCTAAAATGTATTTAAAAATGTCCCTTCACGATCTACACAATACACCCTATGACGACGAGAGAAACAGGTTTTTAGAAACGTTTTGAAAAATGTATTAAAAATAAAACGGCCGATACCTTATTTACATAAGTATTCAGACTCTTTGCTATGAGACAATCGAAATGAGCTCAGGTGTATCCTGTTTCCATTGATCATCCCTGAGATGTTTCTACAACCAGGTCTGATCAGTCCACCTGTAAATTCAATTGATTGGAACACGTTTGGAAAGGCACACAGCCTGTGTATAAAGTCCCCACAGTTGACCATGCATGTCAGAGCAAAACCAAAAAGAGCAATCGGGGAGAAGGGGTCCCTTGGTCAGGGAGGGACCAAGAACCCGACGGTCACTCTGATAGAGCTCCAGAGTTGTCTGTGGAGATGGGAGAACCTCCAGAAGGGACAACTATCTCTGCAGCACTCCACCAATAAGGCCTTTATGGTAGAGTGGCCATACTGAAGCTTCACTCCTCAGTAAAAGGCACTACTGACAGCCCGCCGGAGTTTGTCAAAGGACCAGGACCATGAGAAAAAATATTCTCTGTTCTGAACCAAGATTGATCTCTTTGGCCTAGTGCAAGCGGTCACGTCAGAGGAAACCTGGCACCATCCCTACGGTGAAGCGTGGTGGTGGCAGCATCATGCTGTGGGGATGTTTTTCAGCGGCGCGGACGGGAGACTAGTCAGGATCGAGGGAAAGATGAACGGGGAGCAAAGTACAAAAGAGATCTTGATGAAAACCCCGGGCTCCAGAGCACGCAGGACCTCAGACTGGGGTGAAGATTCACTTCCAACAGACAATGACCCAAGCACAGCCAAGACAATGGAGGAGTGGCTTCGGGACAAGCCTTCTGAATGTCCTTGATGGCCCAGCCAGAGCCCGGACTCGATCAAACATCTCTGGGAGAGACTGAGGCCAGCTGTGCAGTGATGCTCCCCATCCAGCCCGACAGAGCTTGGGAGGTGATTCTTACAGACGAGAATGGGAGGAACTCCCAAAAATACAGGTGTGCTACACTTGTCGCACATGCCCAAGAAGACTTTAAGGCTGTACTCGCTCAAAGGTGGGCTTCAACACTGAGTAAAGTGGTCTGAATACTTATAAAAAAATGTTTTGGCTTAATTATTATGGGGTATTGTGGTAAATTGATGGGGAGAAAAACAATTGAATCCTTTTAGAATAAGGCTGCAACGTAACAAAGTGTGGAAAAAGTCAAGGGGTCTGAATAATTTCAGTATCAAAACTACCTTAAAAAATATATATATACACACACTGCTCAAAAAAATTAAGGGAACACTAAAATAACACATCCTAGATCTGAATGAATGAAATAATCTTATTAAATACTTTTTTTTTTTACTAAAGTTAAGAATGTGCTGACAACTAAAATCACACAAACTATCAATGGAAACTTCAAATTTATCAACCCATGGATGTCTGGATTTGGAGTCACCTCTCAAAATTAAAGTGGAATACCACACTACAGGTCCAACTTTATGTGACGTCCTTAAAACAAGTCGCAAATGAGGCTCAGTAGTGTGTGTGTGGCTCCACGTGCCTGTAATGACCTCCCCCACAACGCCTGGGCATGCTCCTGATGAGGTGGCTGGATGGTCTCCTGATGGATCTCCTCCCAGACCTGGACTAAAGCATCCGCGCCAACTCCTGGACAGTCTGTGGGCAACGTGGTTTGGTGGATGGAGCTAGACATGCGATGTCCCAGATGTGCTCACTTGGATTCAGGCCTGGGGGAACGGGTGGGCTCAGTCCATAGCATCAATGCCTTCCTCTTGCAGGAACTGCTGACACACTCCAGCCACATGAGGTCTAGCATTGCCCTGCATTAGGAGGAATCCAGGCCAGTCTCAGTTAAGGGTCTCAGGATCTCATCCTCGGTACCTAATGGCAGTCAGGCTACCTCTGAAGTAGCACATGGAGGGTCAGTGCCCCCCAACAAATGCCACTCCACACCATGACTGACCCACCGCCAAACCAGTCATGCTGGGAGGATGTTGCAGGCAGCAGAACGTTCTCCCACGGCGCCTCCAGACTCTGCCTCACGCCTGTCACGTGCCTGCCAGTGTGAACCTGCTTTCGTCTGTGAAGAACAGTGCGCCAGAGCATGGCGAATTTGCTAATCTTGGTGTTCTCTGGCAAATGCTAAACGTCCCTGCACGGTAAGTTGCTCTGAAAGCACAACCCCCACTCTGTGGATGTCGGGCCCTCATACCACCCTCTATGGGAGTCTGTTTCTGGGACCGTTGAGCAGACACATGCACATTTGCGGCCTGCTTGAGGCCATTTTGCAGGGCTCTGGCAGTGCTCCTCCTGCCTCCCGTCACAAAGGCGGAGGTAGCAGTCCTGGGCTAGCTGGGTTGTTGCCCTCTCACTGGCCTCCCTCCACGCCTCCTGGGATGTAACTGGCCTGGGTCTCCTGCTAGCGCCTCCATGCTCTGGCCTCCTACGCTGACAGACACAGCAAACCTTCCTTCTTGCCACAGCTCGCATTGATGTGCCATCCTGGATGAGCTGCACCACCTGAGCAACTTGGGGCTGTAGACTCCTGGCCCCATGCGCTACCACTCAGAGTGAAAGCACCGCCAGCATTCAAAAGTGACCAAAACATCAGCCAGGGAAGCACAGGGAACTGAGAAGTGGTCTGTGGTCACCACCTGCAAAACCAGTCCTTTATTGGGGTGGCTTCTACACTGCCTATAATTTCCACCTGTTGTCTATTCCATTTGCACAACACGATGTGAGATGTATTGTCAATCAGTGTTGCTTCCTAAGTGGTACAGTTTGATTTCTCACAGAAGTGTGATTGGCTTGGAGTTACATTGGGTTGTTTAAGTGTTCCCTTTATTTTTTTT
>NW_025540073.1:0-10114 GCF_020615455.1 Coregonus clupeaformis | reverse complement strand
AGATAGATGCAATAAGCTGTAACATGAGGCTCCAAAATATAAGAAAAACAAAAAAGAAATGAAAACTTGTTCAAGAAAGATCAAGTTAATATATTATAAAAATTAAAGCAAACTGGATAATATGGGAAAAATCACAAAATTCTTTTTAATCTTCAACATAGGAATGCTACCAATTAAACTGGTTACAGTGTTTGAGTCACTTAATTCACTAATGATATTTTTGAAGGAAGAAACAAAGTATTTTAAGCATATGTTTTTTTTCTTTTCAGTAAACCTCATCTCCTCTAACTGAAGCTTCCCTAATTGTAGAGATTTTTTCTATTGATAATGTCAAATTAACAGCCACACAGAAAGACTCATGTGAAGGTGAAATTCGAACTCATCACATTAAAACTTTAAGTCAAACTCCAGGGTTGGATATGGCATACCAATCGAGTATACCAACCTTTTTGATATACTAAAAAACCGTTATTAGCATGTTTTAACCACTCCTATGTAAATGGTAGATTATCTGACACTCCAGAAGAAGGTCTGATCTCATTATTACTGAAACAGGATACAAGTGGAAAATATAAAGATCCAGTCCATTTACAAAATTGGAGGCCCCTTCACACTTCAGTGTTGTGATACAAAAATCTAGCAAAATGTATAGCGCATAGAATTAAAAGGTATTGTCGGATATTATTCATTCTAATCAACAGTTTTATTGGAAGATACATTGGAGATAATATAAGGCAAAAATTATTGGAAACAATAGAACACTATGGAAAATATGAAACCGGTACCATGTTCTTGTAGACGATGCATTTGATAAAGTTCGACTGGAATTTATATATAAATGCCTGAACATTTCAATTTTGGAGAATCTCTTATAAAATGGGTCAAAATCATGTATAGTAACCTAGGTGTAAAATAGTAAATAATGGCTATTTCTCAGAAAGTTTCAAACTGCTCAAGAGGAGTGAAACAAGGTTTGTCCACTATCGGCATATCTATTTATTGTGGCATTACTTCGAGATGTTAGCTATTAAAATCAATCAATAATAATATCAAGATTAATACGGCTTAAAACAAAGGTGTCATTAATACGCAGATGATTCATGTTTTCTTTTAGATCCACAGCTTCAGGAATCCTCCACAACCTCATAGAGGATCTAGATACATTTTCTAACCTCTCTGGATTAAAACCAAATTATGACAAATTACATATATTACGTATTGATCACTAAAATACATTTACATACCTTTAGTTTACCATAATGTCTGATGGTGATGTGAATATACTCAATACATACCAATAAATATCTCACTTCAATAAATTTTAATAGAATTTGTAAAAATAGATAAGATCTTACTACCATGGAAAGGAAAATACCTGTCAATTTGTGGAAAAATCACCCTGATTAACTCTCTTTAGTATTATTCTTTATGGTCTTTTCTAGCCTAGCAAACAGTTTTTTTAAATTATATGAGAAAAAAAAATATTCAATTTTATTTACCATAAATAACAAATTAAACATATTTATATAATGAATATGAATTCGAACAAATTATTAAATATTAAAGCATTTGACCTATCACTAAAATCTTCAGTCATCCAAAAGTTATACTTAAATCGAACTGGTTCTCAAGCAAATTAGTAAGATTGTCTCACCACTGTTAAAGAAAGGCCTTTTTCCTTTATTCCAATTATACCTCTCACTTTCAGTTATTTGAAAAAGGAAGCTTTCTCCCAAATGTCACTATTTCTAAAACAAGCCATAGAAAGTTGGTTGCAATTTCAATTTAATCCTCCAGAAACGACAGAATAAATAATGCAACAAATATTGTGGTTAAATTCAAATATACTAATTGACAAAAAACCCCTTTATTTTTGACGAATGTTTTAAAAAATTATAATCTTCGTAAATATACGTAAATGACTGGTGGAGTTATGTCGCAATGCAGCTAACAAAAACATATGGAAATATCTGCTCTACCCAAAATTACAACCAAATAATTGCAGCTTGCAAAAGTGGAAGGGGAAAGTTGAAGGGGGAAGAAATAAGGAACTTGTCTATCGGCCTTGCATTAAAGAACATAATTGGTTAGGAAAACTGTATAAATAAAAATATATCTGATTTCACTTAAGACCTTCGGATTGACAGCAGTCCCATATAGATTGCAAAATAGTTGGGAAAATCTTTGTGTTTGCGATCCATGCATAGTGTTTATGACTACACATAAGCCATTTTGATTCAAAAATTAGAATCTTTCAATTTAAATTATTATATAAAATTCTCGCTACCAATAAATATTATTTATATAGAGGTATACAATCTTAAAAGCTCTGAATTTTGCTGTGAAAGATAGAATCATTGAATCATTTATTTAGTTCTGTCCATTTTGCTTGTTTTGGACACAGTTAGGAATGGCTAAAGGATTGCAATATTTACCTGAACTAACCTTGCAGATAGCATTACTGGGTGATCTGAAAAGTCATATTAAATCAATCAATAATATAACTAATTACTTTTAGCAAAAATGTTTATTTTTAATTCACAATCTGTAGAAGCAATGAATAGAAAGGTTCAGAACTTTTGTAAAACATCACAGTATGGTTTGAAATATATATGGCAAATAGAAATCCTAAAATGGATGGTGTTAAAATATTTTTATTGAATGGATTGAAGGATGGGACTAATAACAAATAACAACAAATAATAACAAAAGATAGCTAATAATGTAAGCATACTGTGTCCATAATAAGTATATAGGTTGTATGTTGGGGAGCTTTTGGGAAAAGAGCACAGTTAGAAAGATATATGGCATTTAAAAACAAACCGGATGGTTTATCATGAAAATGATCAAGAGAGGTTGGGTAGAAGAAGTTCAGGAGCTAAATATATATATATATATATATATATATAGATATGATATAGAATTATTGTAAAACCAACTCTGTCCATAGGTGTAGATAGTAAGTATAGACCGGAAGTAGAGGCCTGGGCGTTGTTGTTCACTAATTTACTCCAAGTAGGAAAGGATGGTGGGGTTGAAAAGTAATAAAGGGAATATATATATAAAAAAAAAAAAACATGGGGGATTGGAAGTGATGCAGACAGGCTACATTGATAGAAAGATACAATCTATCTGCAATATTAAGCTGATCCATCCCCAAAACCCCCAAAAAACCAAAAAAACAAGACATTTGTGGCGTGGTTGAAAAACTAGTTTAATACTCCAACCTAAGTGTTGTAAACTTCCGACTTCAACTGTGGTGGTATTTTCCTAACCACACGTTGATTTAACTAGTATAATACATTCTTCAAAGAGCTGCCATATGCTGTATTGATGTGTATAATAACCACATACATTGTGGACTGTGACCTCTCTCGAATATGGTGAACTATGGCCCACTGAATCCCCCCTGTGTTTCAGATCTGGGCTGCTCTTGAGCCGCTGGACCCCATTGTGACATCCGGCTGATGAAGGACATGTAGAGTTGTTGTCGAGTCTCAGGTTCATTCAGCTCCACACGCACCACCACCTACACATACACCTCCTCCGAATGCTCAATCATATTTGCCATGGCAAAGGAACCTTCATCACACCTAAACTAGTGGGTCTTTTGTTTTGTGGATTGTTTTTATTTATGGATGTTAGATGGGGTTGTGTTTGTTAAAGAGCATTTCACATTTATCTTATCATCTTTGAGTGGCAATCATTCCAAGTGCGGTCCAAGTACTGTCATCTGAGAGGCTTTCATGCTATGGCAACGTTTCCTCCACCCTACCCTCTTCGATTATATATCCCACTGTTTCACTTGTATTGGGTTGTGTGTAGACTGTGACAGAGTTTGAATGCTCATGCCAAAGCACTCATTAACACGACTCCCATCTATGTTTGAATGCTGTCTCTAGGAATAAGCGAGGTTTTGCAGCCACGTGGAGTTTATTCACGTGCAAGATGCTTACCTGATGATAAACCATCAGATTTCTTTAACAATCGCCAAGTCTACATTTTTGTCTTGGAGATCAAAAGCCCAAAATAACAAACAGATGTCTTGAAGACTACCTTCGATACATTTGCTCATCATAAGTACCATTTGCTGAGAGCTGAAGATATTCAACCCCTTCCCTTTCCCAGATTTTGTTATGTTAGCCTTATTCTTAAATAATTATCTTTTCCCCCTCAATACACAATCCCCATAATACAACAAAAACAGGTTTTTAACATTTGCAATGCTATTAAAAATAAAAACCTGAGCCTTATTTACATAAGTATTCAGACCCTTGCTCTGAACTCAGAAATTGAGCTCAGGTGCATCCTGTTTCCATTGATAATCCTTGAGATGTTTCTACAACTTGATTAGAGTCCACCTGTGGTAATTCCAATTGATTGACATGATTTATGGGGAAAGGCACACACCTGTCTGTATAAGGTCCCACAGTTGACAGTGCATGTCAGAGCAAAAACCCATGAGGTCGAAGGAATTTCGTAGAGCTCCATTATAACGGATTCGAGGCACAGATCTGGGGAAGGGTACCAAAACATTTCTGCAGCATTGAAGGTCCTCAGAACACAGTAGCTCCATCATTCTTAAATGGAAGAAGTTTGAACCACCAAGACTCTTCCTAGAGCTGGCCGCCCGGCCAAACTGAGCAGTCAGGTGAAAGGGCCTTGGTCTGGGAGGTGACCAAAACCCGATGTTAGATGTCTACGACTCTGGATTTCTCTGTGGAGATGGAAAACTTCCAGAGAGGACAACCATCTCTGCACTCTACCGATCGGCCTTTATGGTACAGTGGCCAATAACCACTCCTCATAAAAAAACACACACTTGGGTTTGTCAAAGAGCCACTTAAAGGACTCAGACCGCGAGAAGCAAGATTCTCTGGTCTAATAAACGAATTTAACTCTTTGGCCTGAATGCCAAGCGTTACGTCTGGCGAAACCTGGCACCATCCCTGCGGTGAAGCATGATGGTGGCAAGCATCATGCTATTAGGATGTTTTTCAGCGGCAGGGAGGACTGGGAACTAGTCAGATGAGAATGATGACGGAGCAAAGTACCAGAGATCCTTGGTAAAACCTACTTCCGCTCAGGACCTCAGACTGGGAGCGAGGGTTCACGCTGGCAAGACAACGACCTAAGCACAGCCAAATATGCATAGGAGTGGCTCGGGACCAGTCTCTGAGAGATGTCCTTGAGTAGCCCAGCCAGACCGGACTTGAACCTGATCAAACATCTCTGAAACCTGAAAATAGCTGTGCAGCTGATCTCCCATCCAACCTGACAGAGCTTGAGAGGATCTGCAGGGAAGAATGGTAGAAACTCCCCAAATACAGGTGTGCCAAGCTGGTAGCGTCATACTCAAGAAGACTCTGATTAATCGCTTTGCCAAGGTGCTTCAACAAAGTACTGAGTAAAGGGTCTGAATACTTATGTACATACTTAATATTTCAGTTGTTAATTTTTTTATACATTTGCTAAAATGTCTAAAAACCAGTTTTCCTTTGTTATTATGGGGTATTATTATTGTAGATTGATGAAGGAAACGATTTAATCCATTTTAGAAATAAGGCTGTAATGTAACAAATGTTATGAAAAAAATCAAAGGGGGGTCTGAATATCTTCCGAGTGCACTTTAGACAAAACTGCACCAGCCTTTTATTATATGAATTGGATTCTTTCTTTAAGTTGCCTTTATAATTTCCTAAACTACATTGCTTATTCTGCCAGAAATTCAAGTTTTTGACAGTTTAGACAGCAAAGCTTATTCTACATTCTGTACAATAAATCCTTACATAAAATAATTTATACCCTCTAAATCTCACTATACACGATGTCAACTTATACATTTGAACTTTTGGGTTGAAAAGTGAATTTGGACTTAAGCAATCAAAAGTGGAGGTAGCTTGTTCTCTGTGTGCTGTTGTTTAGCTAAATAAACATATTTTAAAGAGGGATTTTACTTTTACTTTGAGAGTTTAGTATTTCTTTGGCTCTGGGTGTCTCACATAGCCATCTTTTGTGTAAGTCTGCCCCCAGGGCACTTCCATATAGCACACTGTTCCAGTTCAGTCTCTTGGCCCGTTACACATCCTCCACCTTTCAAACTGAAGATGAGGAATGGGCCATACCCTCAGTTCTGACACACTGTCCCCTGCAGCTCTCTCTCTCTCTCTCCCTCTAGACATCTCTCTCTCCTTGTTCTCATCTCTCTCTCCCACCTGTCTGATCCCTACGACCTTATTCTCTGAGGTTGTCCCTAAGCGAGTGTGAACCTAGCCACTCTTTCCCTTCAGGCTGTGCTCTCTCATGTGTGATATATACTTTTTTTTTTCGGTTAAAGCTGGAGACTCTTATCTCCTCACTAACTTTAAGCATCAGTTGTCAGAGCACCTTACAGATCTTTTGCCTGTACACAGCCCATCTAAATTTACCAACTACCTCATCCCTATATTGTTATTTATTTTGCTCTTTTGCACCCCCAGTATCTCTGTTTACACATAATCTCTGCACATCTAGCATTCCAGTGTTAATACTATTAAATTATTTTGCACTATAGCCTATTTATTGCCTTACCTCCACCACTTATACATTTACACACTGTATATATATTTTCTGTTTATTTTTTAACTTTATGTTTTTACCATATGTAACTCTGTGTTGTTTTTTCACTTTTCTTTACTTTATCTTGGCGAATTCGCAGTTGTAAACCAGAAACTTGTTCTCAGCAGCCTACCACCTGGTTAAATAAAGGTGAAAAAAAAAAAAATATATATATATATATATCCAATGTGTTTTTCAGTCTTGTCCCATGGCTGCACCCACCGAGCCGGACTCGGGCGAGGCGAGGTTCAGAACCCATCACGTCCTCACCACACCCTGCCAAGCCGCACTGCTTCTTGACCTGCTGCAGCCAACCTGGAAGCAGCCCCGCTTGTCTGTGGGAGAAACACCATCCAGCAGCCGACGAAGTCAGCTTGCAGGCGCCCAGCCACCACAAGAAGAGTCGCTAGGCTAGCGATGGGACAAGAAAAATCAGGCAGCCAACCCCTCCCCTAACATGACGATGCTGGGCCAATTGTCACGCCGCCTCATTGGTCTCCCGGTTCACGGCCAGCTGTGACACAGCCTGAGATCGAACCAGGGTCTGTGGCGGCACAGCCTCCAAACACTGTGATGCAGTGCCAGCCAGACCCGCTAAGCCACTGGGCGCTTGACCTTTGATCTTACAGAATATGCTGACGATCCAGGATAAGAGCATGTTTATACATTACATTCCAACCGTAGACACACATTTGAAAACTGGCTCTGCAATGCTATAAGTATCTCTCCCTCCATGTGCTGTACTCCATAGACCAAATCCTTTCTCTGTTTTTGTATCACCAAATGGTTTCATTCATAGTTTCCATCAAGGTTCCCAGATACACTCTTTTGTCACAAAAGTTGAATTCAACTGAATAAAAATTAATTGATTGCTTGCAGTGCGGCTTGTACAATTTCCAGAATAGGCTGAAGTGTTTCGAGTCTGAGCAGTCCAAGAGGTTAAATGGCCCTGTGTTTAGACATGCATCCCCAAAATGTGGATGACCCAGCAAAAGAGACACGTGATTGTTCAGTATCAAGTATCATATTCCAACCCTTCATGCAAAATCCAGTGCCAATCCCTGGTGATATGTCGTAGTTGCTGGGTTGGGCCTTGATAGAACTTGTAATGAGTGTGATAGAAGGAGTCAGGCGCAGGAGGGTATATCACCAAATACAGAGTTTATTCCGTCGTGCACAATTGCGGCTGGATGGCGACAGCAGAAAATAGGCACAGGGGAAAAATTCACCACCACACATACCTCTCCGAGCTGCACTACTCTCCCTGAAAACAACAATGTGGGGATAAGAACTAGGTGTGTGTAATTGACAAGACAAGACAAATGATATGATGATATATGGAGGCGGCAGTGGCTAGTAAGCCGGTGGCGATGAGCGCAACCTGCCCGAACAACATTTACATTTACATTTAGCAGGCGGCTCTTATCCCAGGCGACTTACGAGTTAGTGCATACATTATTCTTTTTTTATTTTCCTTACTGGCTCCCATTAGAATCAAACCCACAACCCTCTTGCAAGCATATGCTCTCTATCAACTGAGCTACCTCCCTGCCAGCCATTCCCTCCCCTACCCTGGGCGCGCTGGGCTGCATTACGTGCGCCGCCCCATTGGTCTCGGTTGCGGCCGGCTACAGCAGAGCTTGGATTCGAGACCCGGATCTCTGGTAGCACTAGCACTGCGATGCAGTGCCCTTCAGAAACACTGCGCCACTCGGGAGAGCAGCCTCGGAGGAAGTCGTACAAACTGCATCGTTATTTTTTAAACAACTCAGAGTCTACTGCCACAATACTGAGCTTAAACCTCAGCAAGCTGGAGAAAACTCTCTGGCGACAGTAAGTACCATCATCTAACACTATTCTGTGTGTGTTTGTGTACAGTTCTTTATATATATAGGATCAATCTTTGTGGTTATGTATTAATTGTGGATCATCATCATCCATTTTGTATGAAATGTGCCGAATTTACCGCATGCAATATATTTACTAATTTCAAAACATATTCCAATTTCTTGTGGCTAACGTTATCTAGGTGGCTAGGTGGCTAATGCTAATGTTAGCTAGCTCTAGGAGTTATGGTTAGGTTTAGGAGTTGTCAAAAGTGTTAGCTTTAGGGGAAGGTTATTTAACTCCAATGCTATGAAATGATTGCAAAGTAGCTAAAAAATAGTAAGTCATTGCTAATTAGTTAAAATGCTAAAGTTGTCAGTGATGAAAGTCAAACATGCAACCTTAGGACTGTTAAGACATTTGCGTTATACGTCCACTAATTTAAGTGTCCCGGATTTACATTTAAGCTATGTTACGTCTAGTCTAACAGACCAGTCTGTGGTTCCTGCTCCTGGAGGCGCGGAATATTAGGAGGTAGAGAATCCATTAACCCATGTCACCCACATCCATCTAACTTACAACTAGTGACTCAAGACTGTCTGATCGATATGGAGTGGACTTAACATGGTTATGTGCCATCTTAATGGTAGCTGCACCAGGGTGAAGGCCCTGATACTACAGCAGCAAGGAGTGGATTTATGTGCCCAGACCGCACAGGTCTATCAGCATCACCTCCTCAGCCAGCCTGCCATACAGTTGGGGCTGTGTGGCTCACATCCCAAAACATTCATCTTTATAAACATGCTGCTCAGTCTATATATGATGTACATTAAATACTGTGTGTTGTCCACCCAATAATATACTGCAACAGAAGTTAACATGTGGTGGTGATTTTTCCCACCCACAGATGCACCAACTAGTTAGGCAGATTGACGTAACACCACAGGCTGCCACACTCTTCACTTAAAACAGCAGCCACCTTGGCAGCCCCCACTGGAGTTGCCTTTCTCTGATAGCATATGTGGTAAGATGGGAATCCATATTAGTTTTACATTCCTAATATTAAGTTTAACGTCATTTACCACACATTGAATACCCAGAGATTCAATACACATTTTTGTTGTTGTTTCTAACCGCTTACCAATACAATTAGTCATCTGTACCAACAGACCAGTATACCCAACTACGATCTCACCCTATAACTTCTACAGAAAATGATCATAAATAATAATAATATCATGATTATCTTTCTCCCCTGTATACTACTACACTCCCAAATTATACCTGTACTGGAACAGTAACACACCTGTTCGCTGCAGCAGCAGGAAACCACACAACAGCTGCAGACTCCAGCTGAGAACAGGCTCTTCAGCAGCTCATCCGTCAAATAATCCAGGAAGGACAGAGAAGCCCCCGAGCAAGTCTTCCCAGCAGGTAACAGACAGACGATTGAGGCTTCCCCCTACAGGCAGGGGGAAGTCCCATACTGAAAACAATGATCTATAGTGAGCTATGGTAAAAATAAGTGTTCTCTACCATCTCAGATAGCTACAAAGGCATTGAGTGCTGGGCCAATAGCCTGAACAAGCAGAAGAAAGGCTTCAGAGCAGCTTCCTGGGGTAGACAGGACGAGGACAGGAGAGAAGGCTGCCGCTGCCAGCTGAGCTACCCCACCCTCTTTGAGAAAATG
>NW_025540072.1:0-10116 GCF_020615455.1 Coregonus clupeaformis | reverse complement strand
TAGGAGACAGACTGATGACAGAGTTACAGTGGGGAAAAAAGCATTTAGTCAGCCACCAATTGTGCAAGTTCACTTAAAAAGATGAGAGAGGCCTGTAATTTTCATCGTAGGTACACACAAACTATGACAGACAAAATGAGATTTTTTTTCCAGAAAATCACATTGTAGTATTTTAATGAATGTATTTGCAAAATTATGGTGGAAAATAAGTATTTGGTCAATAACAAAAGTTTCTCAATACTTTGTTATATACCTTTGTTGGCAATGACACAGGTCAAATGTTTTCGTAAGTCTTCACAAGGTTTTCACCCACACTGTTGCTGGTATTTTTGGCCCATTCCTCCATGCAGAACTTCTCTAGAAGCAGTGATGTTTTGGGGCTGTCGCTGGGCAACACGGACTTTCAACTCCCTCCAAAGATTTTCTATGGGGTTGAGATCTGGAGACTGGCCAGGCCACTCCAGGACCTTGAAATGCTTTACGAAGCCACCCTTCGCTGCCCGGGCGGTGTTTTTGGGATCATTGTCATGCTGAAAGACCCAGCCACGTTTACATCTTCAATGCCTCTGCTGATGGAAGGAGGTTTTCACTCAAAATCTCACGATACATGGCCAACGCATTATTCTTTCCTTTACACGGATCAGTCGCCCTGGACCCTAACAGCCCCAAAGCATGATGTTTCCACCCCCAATGCTTCACAGTAGGTATGGTGTAATTTTGGATGCAACTCAGCATTCTTTGTCCTCCAAACACGACGAGTTGAGTTTTTTACCAAAAGTTCTATTTTGGTTTCATCTGACCATATGACATTCTCCCAATCCTCTTCTGATCATCCAAATGCACTTTAGCAAACTTCAGACGGGCCTGGACATGTACTGGCTTAAGCAGGGGGACACGCTCTGGCAATTGCAGGATTTGAGTCTCGGCGGCGTAGTGTGTTGCTGATGGTAGGCTTTGTTACTTTGGTCCCAGCTCTCTGCAGGTCATTCACTAGTCCCCCGTGTGGTTCTGGGATTTTTGCTCACCGTTTGTGATAATTTTGACCCCACAGGGTGAGATCTGCGGTGAGCCCCAGATCGAGGGAGATTATCAGTGGGTCTTGTATGTCTTCCATTTCCTAATACTTGCTCCCACAGTTGATTTCTTCAACCAAGCTGCTTACCTATTGCAGATTCAGTCTCCCAGCACGGCAGGTCTACAATTTTATTTCTGGTGTCCTTTGGACAGCTTCTTGGTCTTGGCCATAGTGGAGTTGGAGTGTGACTGCTTGAGGCTGTGGACAGGTGTCTTTATACTGATAACAAGTTCAACAAGGTGCCATTAATACAGGTAAACGAGAGGACAGAGGAGCCTCTTAAAGAAGAAGTTACAGGTCTGTGAGAGCCAGAAATCTTGCTTGTTTGTAGGTGACCAACACTCTATTTTCCACCATAATTTGCTAATTAATTCATAAAAATCCTACAATGTGATTTTCTGGATTATTTTTTCTCTAATTTGTCTGTCATAGTTGACGGTACCTATGATGAAAAATTACAGCCCTCTCATCTTTTTATGAGATCTTGCACAATTGGTGGCTGACTAAATAATTTTTTCCCCACTGTATCATGAATTTAAACGTTTTTAAAAAAGGTAAGTAGCAATTGCAGATTTTCACTTTAATGTCCTGATAAAATTCCAAAGCTTTCCTGAAGTCGCAGTTAGAATATTCAAGGAAATGTGAAATCCTATCCAGGGTATTTTGGAAAAGTTACTGGGATTCTATTACTCCTTACAAAGTAGATCTATATCAGGGGTTATACAAAATACAAAAATACAAAATAAAAAAAGGTGGCTCTGGATAAGGACTAAAATGTAATGTAATGTTATCATACTTTCATCACACGATGATACTGGGCTGCAGCAGGGCTAGGAGCGCGAGAAGACAAGTGATCTTCTTTAGCTGACTTCAGCAGGTGCAAATATGTTGGCCTGAGGAGAGAAGTCTAACTCTGGAGGCTTTTTCTTTAACTCTATATGGACCTCTATGGATACAAGACCAGATACTCCTGAGAGGTAGGAGGAGGGAGAGGAGGGAGAGGAGAGGAGAGGAGAGAGAGGAGAGGAGAGGAGAGGAGAGAGAGGAGAGGAGAGGAGAGGAGAGGAGAGGAGAGAGAGGAGAGGTAGAGAGAGGAGAGGAGAGGAGAGGAGAGGAGAGGAGAGGGAGGAGGATGGAGAGGAGAGGAGAGGAGGAGGGGGCGGAAGGAGGAGGAGGAAAGGAGAGGAGTAGAGGAGAGGAGTAGGGTAGGAGAGGAGTAGAGGGAGGAGGGGAGGAGGAGAGGAGAGGAGGAGGGGAGGGAGGAGAGGAGAGGAGAGGGGAGAGGAGAGGAGAGGAGAGGAGAGGAGAGGGAGAGGAGAGGAGAGGAGAGGAGAGGAGAGGAGAGGAGGAGGGGGAGGGAGGGAGGAGGAAGAAAGGAGAGGAGGAGGAGGAGAGGAGAGAGAGGAGAGGAGAGGAGAGGAGAGGAGAGAGAGAGGAGAGGAGAGGAGAGGAGAGGGAGGAATAGGGGAGGAGAGGAGAGGAGGAGGAGAGGAGAGGGAGGGAGAGGGGAGGAGAGGAGGAGGAGGGAGGGAGGGAGGAGAGGAGGAGAGGGGAGGAGAGGAGGAGCAGGGGAAGAAGAGGAGGAGAGGGGGAGGAGGAGGAGGAAGCGAGAGAGAGAGGGGAGAGGGAGAGGAGGAGAGGGAGAGGAGAGGAGGAGAGGAGAGGAGAGGAGAGGAGAGGAGAGGAGAAGAGGAATATAGGGGGAGGAGAGGAGAGGAAAAGGAGGAGGAGAGGAGAGGAGGAGTAGGGGAGGAGAGGAGAGGAGGAGTAGGGGAGGAGAGGAGGAGGAGGAGGAGGAGGAGGAGGAGGAGGAGGAGGAGAGAGAGGGAGGAGGAGGGAGGGGAGGAGAGGAGGTAGGAGAGGAGAGGAGAGGGAGGAGGGGAGGAGAGGAGAGGAGAGGAGGAGGAGGAGAGGAGAGGGGAGGAGGGGTAGGAGGAGGAGGAAGAAAGGAGGAGGAGGAGAGGAGAGGAGAGGAGAGGAGAGGGAGAGGAGAGGAGAGGAGGAGAGGAGAGGAGAGGAGAGGGAGAGGAGAGGAGAGGGAGGAGGAGAGGAGGAGTAGGGGAGGAGGAGGAGGAGGAGGAGGGAGGAGGGGAGGAGAACAGAAAGAAAATCAGAGGCACACACACACACACAGAGACAACAGAGTCACTTAACCCTTGGTAGTAACAGCAGCAGTTCAAAACACTCTGCAGTGTAAAACATTACGCGTTAACTCCTCCAAACTCCTCTATGCTCAGCAACACCAGGGACATGACTGATATATAATACAACTAATAACACCAGGGACATGACTGATATATAATACAACTGGAGTCAACACCAGGACATGACTGATATATAATACAACTGGAGTCAACACCAGGGACATGACTGATATATAATACAACTGGAGTCAACACCAGGGACATGACTGATATATAATACAACTGAGTCAACACCAGGGACATGACTGATATATAAATACAACTGGAGTCAACACCAGGGACATGACTGGTATATAATACAACTCGAGTCAACACCAGGGACATGACTGATATATATTACAACTGGAGTCAACACCAGGGACATGACTGATATATAATACAAACTGGAGTCAACACCAGGGACATGACTGATATATAATACAACTGGAGTCAACACCAGGGACATGACTGATATATAATACAACTGGAGTCAACACCAGACATCGACTGATATATAATACAACTGGAGTCAACACTTTCAGGGACATGACTGATATATAATACAACTGGAGTCAACACCAGGGACATGACTGATATATAATACAACTGGAGTCAACACCAGGGACATGACTGATATATAATACAACTGGAGTCAACACCAGGGACATGACTGATATATAATACAACTGAGTCAACACCAGGGACATGACTGATATATAATACAACTGGAGTCAACACCAGGGACATGACTGATATCATAATACAACTGGAGTCAACACCATTAGGACATGACTGATATATAATAACACAACTGGAGTCAACACCGGGGACACCTGACTGATATAATACAACTGGAGTCAACACCAGGGACATGACTGGATATAAATACAACTGGAGTCAACACAGTGGGGACATGACTGATGATATAATACAACTGGAGTCAACACCAGGGACATGACTGATATAATACAACTGGAGTCAACACCAGGGACATGACTGATATATAATACAACTGGAGTCAACACCAGGGACATGACTGATATATGTAATACAACTGGAGTCAACACCAGGGACATGACTGATATATAATACAACTGGAGTCAACACCAGGGACATGACTGATATATAATACAACTGGAGTCAACACCAGGGACATGACTGATATATAATACAACTGGAGTCAACACCAGGGACATGACTGATATATAATACAACTGGAGTCAACACCAGGGACATGACTGATATATAATACAACTGGAGTCAACACCAGGGACATGACTGAAACAGTAACGTAACCTCCTGTAGAAGAGGCATTCTTAACCTACTCCTCATCCTACGCCCTACCCTACCCCCTCATCCCTCGCCCTACCCTACCCTCTCATCCTACCCCCTACCCTACCCCATACCTCATCCACCCCTCTACCCTACTCCTCATCCTACCCCCTACCCCTACCCCTCATCCTACCCCCTACCCTACCCCTCATCCTAACCCTCATCCTACCCCTCATCTACCCCCTACCCTACCCCCTCATCCTACCCCCCTACCCCTACCCCTCATCCTACCCCCCTACCCTACCCCCTCATCCTACCCCCACCTTACCCTCATCCTACCCCCTAACCCTCATCCTACCCCTTTCCTACCCCCTCATCCTACCCCCTACCCTACCCCTACCCTACCCTCATCCTACCCCCTACCCTACACCTACCCATCATCCTACCCCCTACCCTACCCCTCATCCTACCCCCTACCCCTTACCCCCACTCATCCTACCCGCTACCCTACCCTCATCCTACCCATCCACCCCTACCCTACCCCTCATCCTACCTCCTTACCCTACCCCTCATCCTACCCCCTACCCTACCCCCTCATCCTACCCCCTTACCCTACCTCATCCCTACCCTACCCTACCCCCCCATCCCTACCCCTACCCTACCTCATCCTACCCCCTACCCACCCACCACCCTCATCCTACCCCTGACCTACCCCTCATCCTACCCCCTACCCTACCCCTCATCCTATCCCCTTACCCTATCCTACCCTCATCCTACCCCTACCCCTACCCTACCCCTGGTCATCCTACCCCCTACCCTACCCCTCATCCTACCCCCTTACCCTACCCTCATCCTACCCTACCCTACCCCTCATCCTACCCCTACCCTACCCCTCATCCTACCCCTACCCTATCCCTACCCCCCTCATCCTACCCCCCTACCCTACCCCCTCATCCTACCCTACCCTACCCCTCATCCTACCCCTACCCTACCCCTCATCCTACCCCTACCCCCTATCCCTACCCCTCATCCTACCCCTACCCCTACCCCTACCCCTCACTCCTACCCCCTACCCTACCCCCCCTCATCCTACCTACCCTACCCTCATGCCTACCCCTACACCTACCCTACTCCCTCATCCTACCCCCTACCTACCCTACCCCTCATCCTACCCCCTACCCTACCCCCTCATCCTTACCTACTTTTCTTCGGCCTGGCTCCTACCCCGTACACCTGGGAGGAATGGAATCAATGGAACAGAGTCAAAACACGTTGGGTCCTGTGGTATTTTATGTTTTGGTACCATTCCATTGATTCCATTCCAGCCATTACAATGAGCCCCGTCCTCCTATAGCTCCTCCCACCAGCCTCCTCTGCCCTACACCTTAACCCCCCTACATTCTACACCCTAACCCCAACCCTCCAGTCTTACCCTAACCCTTACACCCTAACCCCTATCCTCCAGTCTTACCCTAGCCCCTTACACCCCTAACCCTACCCTTCAGTCTTACCCTACTGATGGTGAAGAGCAGACCAGGTTGTCCGTTACAGACTCCAGTGAAACAGTATCTCAACCTCCAGTAGAAGAGATGTTCTGATATGAAGGTGATGAGACCAGGCCCATGGGCGGTAGCCAGCATGTAGAAGACTCCGGCCATGTTGTCTATGTCAGCTGACTGGACATAACCTCATTCTTCTCATGGTGACAGATCCCGTTAGCCAGATAGCCTCCAACTCCTCCATCTCACCTGGAGTAGAGAGTAGAGGGCAGGGACAGGAGAGGAGAGAGTGGAGGGAGAGAGGAGGGTGGGGGTAAAGAGCGGGGAGAGAGAGTGGTAGAGAGATAAGTAAAGTCTATGACATTATCTATTGAGAGAGACGTTAGAGAGACAGTAGACATTAAGACAGACAGAAGGGGTGAGACAGAAGTGGGTGAAGGGAGGGTGAGGAGGGGGAGACAGAAGGGGTGATGAGGGAGAGACAGAAGGGGTGATGAGGGGGGAGACAGAAGGGGTGTGAGGGAGAGAAGGGGAAGTGATGAGGGAGAAGACAGAAGGGGTGATGAGGGGAGACAGAAGTGATGAGGGGAGACAGAAAGGGGTGATGAGGGGGAGACAGAAGGGGGTGATGAGGGGGAGACAGAATGGGGTGATGAGGGAGAGACAGAAGGGGCGTGATGAGGGGAGACAGAAGGGGTGATGAGGGAGAGCCAGAAGGGGGTGATGAGGGGAGACAGAAGGTGATGAGGGGGAGACAGAAGGTGATGAGGGAGAGCCAAAGGGGGTGATGAGGGGGAGACAGAAGGGGGGTGATGAGGGGAGACAGAAGGGGGTGATGAGGGGGAGACAGAAGGGGGTGAGGAGGGGGAGACAGAAGGGGGTGATGAGGGGGAGACAGAAGGGGGTGATGAGGGGGAGACAGAAGGGGGTGATGAGGGGGAGACAGAGGGGGGGGAGGAGGGGGAGACAAGAAGGGGGGTGATGAGGGGGGAGACAGAAGGGGGTGATGAGGGGGAGACAGAAGGGGGTGATGAGGGGAGACAGAAGGGGGTGAGGGAGGGGAGACAGAAAGGGGGTGATGAGGGGGGAGACAGAAGGGGAGAGAGAACATGTCAGTGTAGAGGAGATCAGGTCAGTATATAGACAGAAGTTGACAGACAGACACATGGCCACTGAGATGCCTGAGCTCCCATAAGCTAAAGAATACATTCATTAACTTAATGAGAGCATGAGTGTGTGTGTGTGTGTGTGTGTGTGTGTGTGTGTGTGTGTGTGTGTGTGTGTGTGTGTGTGTGTGTGTGTGTGTGTGTGTGTGTGTGTGTGTGTGTGTGTGTAACCCAGAGGTACTGGACTGGCCTGTAGAAAAGGAACTGGGTGTCGAGCTAAAACGCCTTCACTGCCTCTCAGCAGTTAGATGTTTTTCTTTCTCTCTTCTCTCTGTCTCTCTCTCTCTCTACTCTCTCTCTCTCTCTCTCTCTCTCTCTCTCTCTCTCTCTCTCTCTCTCTCTCTCTCTCTCTCTCTCTCTCTCTCTCTCTCTCTCTCTCCCCCTCTCTCCCCTCTCTCTCTCTCTCTCTCTCTCTCTCTCTCTCTCTCTCTCTCTCTCTCTCATACTGCAGAACACTATGCCAACACATCATACTGATACCGCACACACACACAGACAGTACACACACGTACTCCAGAGGCTGAGATGATGATGAAACTGAACGTTAAAACCTCGAATAGATGCAGAGAGAGAAGCCATGAACACTTGACTGTAATAGTATGTGGGTAGCAACATGTTAACAATGATAGAGTATCAGTATGATAACTGGGGGGATTAACTATGGTATCCATGGTAAACCTGTGTGATGGTAATACTGTAGTCTGCTAGCTGGCTGTATGAATGTAACCGTGGTAACTGTGTGATGGTAATACTGTAGCCTGCTAGCTGGCTGTATGAATGTAACCGTGGTAACTGTGTGATGGTAATACTGTAGCCTGCTAGCTGGCTGTATGAATGTAACCGTGGTAACTGTGTGATGGTAATACTGTAGTCTGCTAGCTGGCTGTATGAATGTAATCCGTGGTAACTGTGTGATGGTAACACCTAGTCGCTAGCTGGCTGTATGAATGTAGACCGTGGTACTGTGTGATGGTAATCTATAGCCTGCTAGCTGGCTGTATGAATGTAACCGTGGTAACTGTGTGAGGTAATTGTAGTCTGCTAGCTGGCTGTAGAATGTAACCGTGGTAACTGTGTGATGGTAATACTGTAGTCTGCTAGCTGGCTGTATGAATGTAACCGTGGTAACTGTGTGATGGTAATACTGTAATCTGCTGGCTGACTGTATGAATGTAACCGTGGTAACTGTGTGATGGTAATACTGTAGTCTGCTAGCTGACTGTATGAATGTAACCGTGGTAACTGTGTGATGGTAATACTGTAGCTTGCAAGCTGGCTGTATGAATGTAACCTTGGTAACTGTGTGATGGTAATACTGTAGTCTGCTAGCTGGCTGTATGAATGTAACCATGGTAACTGTGTGATGGTAATACTGTGGTCTGCTAGCTGGCTGTATGAATGTAACCGTGGTAACTGTGTTATGGTAATACTGTGGTCTGCTAGCTGGCTGTATGAATGTAACCGTGGTAACTGGGTGATGGTAATACTGTAGTCTGCTAGCTGGCTGTATGAATGTAACCGTGGTAACTGTGTGATGGTAATACTGTAGTCTGCTAGCTGGCTGTATGAATGTAACCGTGGTAACTGTGTGATGGTAATAGCACAGATAGAACAATGATCCAGATATTTCACCTGATATAATGTGAAGCATCCGGTTGTTGTTTCCACTCACTACCAAATATGGTGATGAGAGGAAGCCCAGTGGAAGAGGAAGTAGCCAGATGGATTCTGAAGACATTCTGCTAATTTTCTCATCGATGAAACGTTTGATCTCAATACAGTTTTCTGTTTCCATCTACAATCTGTAACAAACAGAGTGGACTACGTTTTGTAAGACTTTACCCTTTGGCAAAGTTTTCTAATAATGATGTTGTTTAGAAGGAGTGAAAGGGCGAATTGACTTATTGACCGTGCCCTTCACAAAGTAGGCGTTCCCTAATGGAAATATGCAAATACATGCTAGAATGCGCCAATAGGATCTTGCGAGCTCGGTGCTTGGCTCTGCCCACCTCCTTGCTTGTTCCTGCCCCACTATGATTAATTTGCTCCCATTGGAAACGACAGGCTCTGGGTCTGTTTTGGGGTTTAGTTATACAAGTCTTTGGTAATACTGTGTCTGATAGCTGGCTGTAGCTTCCCCATGGGCTGGCTCCCAATAATAGATACTGTAGTCTGCTAGCTGCTGTATGTGGGGATATGTAACCGTAGTAACTGTGTGATGTAATACTGTAGCCTGCTAGCTGGCTGTATGAATGTAACCGTGGTAACTGTGTGATGTAATACTGTAGCCTGCTAGCTGGCTGTATGAATGTAACCGTGGTAACTGTGTGATGTAATACTGTAGTCTGCTAGCTGGCTGTATGAATGTAACTGTGTGATGTAATACTGTAGTCTGCTAGCTGGCTGTATGAATGTAACTGTGTGATGTAATACTGTAGTCTGCTAACTGGCTGTATGAATGTAACCGTAGTAACTGTGTGATGGTAATACTGTAGTCTGCTAGGTGGCTGTATGAATGTAACCATGGTAACATTGTGATGGTAATACTGTAGTCTGCTAGCTGGCTGTATGAATGTAACCGTGGTAACTGGGTGATGGTAATACTGTAGTCTGCTAGCTGGCTGTATGAATGTAACCGTGGTAACTGGGTGATGGTAATACTATAGTCTGATATCTGATGTAGCTTCCCATAGGCTGGCTCCCAATAACAGATCCTTCTTCCTGAAGTGTGCAGTCGTCCACTACTGCCCAGAAATCTAAAAGCATTCAATTGGTGGAGGCACAGGGCTTGTGGGAGTCTCCTATTTCTCACACAAGTCAGATCACAGAAGGGAAGGGAACAAGACAACACTTTGGGAGGAAGGACAGGATAATTGGAACATGGCCAGAGTGACACATGCTAGCTGTAGTGTAGTGTAGTG
>NW_025540071.1:0-10116 GCF_020615455.1 Coregonus clupeaformis | reverse complement strand
AGTTGCATGGACTTATCTTGTAAGGTCCCTCAGTCATGCGTGTAAATTTCAACAAATACCAGGTTTTCCAATGCATCGCATAGAAGGGTACCTATTGGTACATGGGTAAAAATAAGAAAAAAAACAGACATTGAATATTTGAGCATGGTGAAGTTCATCATAATTTTTGGATGTTGTATCAATACACCCAGTCACTACAAAGATACAGGCGTCCTTCCTAACTCAGCTGTCGGAGAGGAAGGAAACCGCAGGGATTTCACCGTGATGCCAATGGTGACTTTAAAACAGTTACAGAGTTTAATGGCTGTGATAGGGAGAACTGAGGATGGATCAACAACATTGTATTTACTCCACAATACTAACTTTTTTGAATTGACAGAGTGAAAACAAGGAAGCCTGTCAATGTGTTCAAAAATATCTCCAAAACATGTATCCTGGGTTTGCAACAAGGCAGTAAAGCAATAGTGCAAAAAATTTGGCAAAGCAATTGCACCCTTTTTGTCAGGAATACAAAGTGTTATGTTTGGGGCAAATCCAATACAACAATTGACACTGAGTACCACTCTCCATATTTTGAAGTATAGTGGTGGCTGCATCATGTTATGGCTATAGCTTGTAAATGTTAAGGACTGGGGAAGTTTTTCAGGATAAAAAAAGATACTGAATATACTGTAGCTAAGCACAGGCAAAATCCTTAGAGGGGAAACCTGGGTTCAGTCTAGGGATGGGCGATTTTACTTTTTTGACTTTTTCAAGTATTGCACGATTATTTTTTCGAGTACTCCAGTACTTGAATGAAAAAATGAAATTATTTTTGGAATAGGTGGACTGGGAGAGAGAAAAATGTGTGCACTTATCTACAGTGGGGGAGAACGAGTATTTGATACACAATTTGCCGATTTTGCAGGTTTTTTCCTACTTACAAAGCACGGAGAGGTCTGTACTCTTTTATCATAGGTACACTCTCAACTGTGAGAGACGGAATCTAAAACCAAAATCCAGAAAATCACATTGTATGCTTTTAAGTAATACATTTGCATTTTATTGCATGACATAAGTATTTGATACATCTAGAAAAGCAGAACTTAATATTTGGTAGACTCTTGTTTGCAATTACAGAGATCAACGTTTCCTGTGGTAGGTCTTGACCAGGTTTGCACACACTGCAGCAGGGATTTTGGCCTCACTCCTCCATACAGCAGACCTTCTCCGTGTATCCTTCAGGCTTCGGGGGCTGTCGCTGGGCAATAATGGACCTTCAGCTCCCTCCAAAGCTTCTATTGGGTTCAGGTCTGGAGACTGGCCAGCCACTCCAGGACCTTGAGATGCTTCTTACCGAGCCAGCTCCCCAGTTGCCCTGGCTGTGTGTTTCGGGTCGCTGTCATGCTGGAAGACCCAGCCACTGTTAACCAATCTTCAATGCTCTCTACTGAGGGAAGGAGGCTGTTGGCCGCGATCTGCGATTAACATGGGCCCCATCCATCCTCCCCACGGTGCAGTCAGCCCCGTCCCCTTTGCAGAAAAGCATCCCCTAAAGAATGATGTTTCCACTTCCATGCTTCACGGTTGGGATGGTGTTCTTGGGGTTGTACTCATCCTTCTTCTTCCTCCAAACACGTCGAGTGGAGTTTAGACCAAAAGCTCTATTTTTTGTCTCATCTTGCACCACATGACCTTCTCCCATTCCTCCTCTGGATCATCCAGATGGTCATTGGCAAACTTCAGACGGGCCTGGACATGCGCTGGCTTGAGTAGGGGAACCTGCGCGACGCTGCAGGATTTTAATCCATGACGGCGTAGTGTGTTACTAAATGTTTTCTTTGGAGACTGTGGTCCCAGCTCTCTTCAGGTCATTGACCAGGTCCTGCCGTTAGTTCTGGGCTGATCCCTCTACCTTCCTTATGATCATTGATGCCCCACAAGGTGAGATCTTTGCATGGAGCCCCAGACCGAGGGTGATTGACCGTCATCTTGAACTTCTTCCATTTTCTAATAATTGCGCCAACAGTTGTTGCCTTCTCACCAAGCTGTTTGGTTTATTGTACTGCAGCCCATCCCAGCCTTGTGCAGGTCTACACTTTTATCCCTGATGTCCTTACACAGCTCTCTGGTCTTGGCCATTGTGGAGAGTGTTGGAGCCTGTTTGAGGTAGGACAGGTGTCTTTATAGGTAACGAGTTCAAACAGGTGCAGTTAATACAGGTAATGAGTGGAGAACAGGAGGGCTTTTTAAAGAAAAACAACAGGTCTGTGAGAGCCGGAATTTTATTCAAGGTAGGTGATCAAATACTTAAGTGTCATGCAATAAAATGCAAATTAATTACTTAAAAATCATACAATGTGATTTTCTGGATTTTTGTTTTAGGGATTCCGTCTCTCATAGTTGAAGTGTACTCTAAGGATAAAAATTTACAGACCTCTACATGCTTTGTAAGTAGGAAAACTCTGCAAAATCGCAGTGTATCAAATACTTGTTCTCCCCACTGTATATGCCAACAGTGAGCAACAATGCCTATTTTATCATAGCTATTACAGATACCAATCCTAATATCCAGTCAATAAAAAAAACAAGTGCCATTTAAGATTAATTTATTGGAAACTGTAATATCAACTGGTTATATTATATCGTGTCACACTCTTTTCGAAAAGGTAGTAGCCTCTGTGCAGTGTGGTGCTTGCTTTATAGAAGCTTCTATGGGCTGTGCAATGGCATAGCTCTTTTCACAGTCAAGACACTTTTTTATAGTAAAAACATGACGTAATATAACATAATAGAATAGTAAAAATGTATGCACACATGACTGTAAGTCGCTTGATAAAAGCCTCTGCTAAATGGTATATTATTATTATTATTATTATTATTATTAATAGTGCTATGCGATTTGCATCTCCTGCCTGGAATATGTTATTCTCAGAGTGATCATTTGGAACGGGTCAATTTTTCTCAAGTTGAAAAACCAATTTTCCAAGGTTACAAACCAAAATCAGTCTTCTTTTCGTATATAAGTATGCGCTCAATTTAGTTTATTATGCCTGTTCTTGGAATTTTCTAAATTGATTACCAATTCTACATTGAACACTGCATGGGGGATGAATTATGGCCAGGACATCTGTTTGGTGAGTATGCCTAGGCTTAATGATTCTGATGAAAATATGCTCTTTGTCTTTATCAAAACTCATTTTTTGCATATTTTCAACGTGTGGAACCTGTCAATGGTTAGGGGGGTAATAGCCTAGGCTGCAATCCAATTATTAATGTCACTACCAGTTCGCAAATTAGGGTCGTCACTAAAGTTAGTTACCACAGTCATAAAACCTGCCCGCCTTCTACAATATCTTAAAATCTGATTTTAAACCTAACCGCTAACCCTAACCACACTGTTCGACCCCGTATCCCTAACCCTAACTCTTAAACGAAGACCAAAAAGTATATTTTTGTATTAATTAATTTTGACGTATATAGTCCATTTTGACTCTGTGGTTGTGGTAATTATGACAACCGCAGAAAGTAGCCTATAAGCGAAAAATGACGAAATTATTCAAAAACTGCAGCTCATTGTTGGAACACATATTTCCTACTAAGTCAACCATCCATTTAGAATTTGTGATAAAACTGTCGTCATTTGACAAGGAATGTAGCTTGTGTATCCCATCAGTTAGATACGTTTTTATAGGCATTTATTTCTGTAGGCGCAAACAGCACCCGTGTGTAGAGGGAGCAATCCGAACGCAATTGAGTGACTGAGACACGGAGGGAAAAAGGAATTAAGGGACCAGGAATTGTAATGTTAGGTTGGTTAATTTTTTTTGTTGTGTCCCGCAGAATGCACATGTACATGGAACAGTCAGCAAATTGACGTTGTCTTCAAGACAACATTTCACCGAATAGTTTCAGCAGTATTTAAAAAAAATACTGGTTAAAGACTCATGACTCATGCCCATCCCTAGTTCTGCTGGGAGATGAATTCACCTTTCAGCAGGACAATAACCTAAAACACAAGGCCAACTCGACACTGAAGTTGCTTACCAAGAGTGGCAGAGTTAATTTTGACTTAAATCAGCTTTGAAAAATCTATGGCAAACCTGAAAATGGCTTGCTCTAGCACATGATCAACAACCAATTTGACAAGAGCTTGAAATAATTTTTAAAAGAATAATGGGCATCCAGGTGGGGAAAGCTCTTAGAGACTTAACCAGAAAGACTCACAGCTGTAATCGCTGCAAAGGGTGATTCTAGCGTGTATTGACTCAGGCTTGAATACTTATCTAATCAAGATAAAATGTTTCATATATTTTTACAAATGTTTGAATTTTCTGCAGTTGTTGACAAAAAATAAATTACAATTAAATCCATTTTAATTCCACTTTTATAACACAACAAAATGTAGAAAAAGTAAAGGGGTGTGAATACAGTGGGGGAAAAAAGTATTTAGTCAGCCAACTAATTGTGCATGTTCTCCCACTTAAAAAGATGAGAGGCCTGTAACTTTCATCATAGGTACACGCCAATTCATGACAGACAAATTGAGAGAAAAAATCAAGAAAATCACGATTTGTAGGATTTTTTATGAATTTATTTGCAAATTATGGTGGAAAAATAAGTATTTGGTCACCACAAACAAGCAAGATTTCTGGCTCACAGACCTGTAACTTCTTCTTTAAGAGGCTCCTCTGTCCTCCCACTGCTACCTGTATTAATGGCACCTGTTTGAACTTGTTATCAGTATAAAAGACACCTGTCCAAAACCTCAAACAGTCACACTCAAAACTCCACTATGGCTAAGACCAAAGAGCTGTCAAAGGACACATTGTGAAAACAAAATTGTAGAACTGCACCAGGCTGGGAAGACTGAATCTGCAATAGGTAAGCAGCTTGGTTCGCAAGAAATCAACTGTGGGAGCAATTATTAGGAAATGGAAGACATACAAGACCACTGATAATCTCCCCCGATCTGGGGCTCCACGCAAGATCTCACCCCCGTGGGATAAAATGATCAAGCAAGAATGGTGAGCAAAAATCCCAGAACCACACGGTGGGGACCTAGTGAATGACCTGCAGAGAGCTGGGACCAAAGCAACAAAGCCTACCACAGCAACACACATTACCCGCCAGGGACTCAAATCCTGCAGTGCCAGACGTGTCCCCTGCTTAAGCCAGGTCATGTCCAGGCCCGTCTGAAGCTTAAGTAGAGTGCATTTGGATGATCCAGAAGAGAATGTCATATGGCAGATGAAACCAAAATATAATCCTTTTTGGTAAAAACTCAACTCGCGTGGTTTGGAGGACAAAGAATGCTGAGTTGCATCCAAAGAACACCATTATTACCTACTGTGAAGCATGGGGTGGAAACATCATGCTTAGTTATTCTGCAAAGGACCAGACCACTGATCCGTGTAAAGGAAAGAATAATGGGGTATCGCGGAGATTTTGAGGAAACCTCCTTACATCAGCAAGGCATTGAAGATGAAACGTGGCTGGGTCTTTCAGCATGACAATGATCCCAAACACACTGCCCGGAAACAAAAGGAGTGGCTTCGCAAGAAGCATTTCAGGTCCTGGAGTGGCCCCCAGCCAGTCTCCAGATCTCAACCCCATAGAAAACCTTTGGAGGGAGTTGAAAGTCCGTGTTGCCCAGCGGCTGGCTGCCGCAAAACATCACTGGTCTAGGGGAGATCTGCATGGAGGAAATGGGCCAAAATACCAGCAACAGTGTGTGAAAACCTTGAGACTTAGAAACGCTTCACCTCCATGTCATTGCTAACAAAGGGTATATAACAAAAGTATTGAGAAACTTTTTGCTACTGACCAAATACTTATTTTCTCCACCATAATTTGCAAATAAATTCATTAAAAATCCTACAAATGTGATTTTCCGGAATTTTTTTTTCTCATTTTGTCTGGTTTGGTAGTTGACGTGAAATCTATGATGAAAAAACTACAGGCCTTTCATCTTTTTAAGTGGGAGAACTTGCACAATTGGTGGCTGACTAAATACTTTTTTTTCTCCACTGTACTTTTGTAGGTACTGTATACATATATACTGTAATAGTAGGGTCCTTTCATCTGTTCTTCACTAGTTATCTTTGCTATATACATGTGGCTCCTCCCTCTGTCCATCCAGGTGGGAGTGTGATATGTGCGGTCATTGCTGTATGACTCCAGGAGGGTCTGGACTCTCCCAGGCTGTCCCACACGGGTCAGGCCCCCTACGCTGCCCCCTGTCCCCCGCAGACGCCGCCCCGCCTGGCCAGCTCAGCTCCTAGGGGAGCACACGTGGCCCACTGCCAGGGGGACTCTGGGGGCGGGCCGCGGCTCCAAGAGGTTCCACTGCCAGATTTCGGAAGGATTTTGCCTACACGATCCACCTCCAACGTCCACATGAGGATCCACACCGGGCGAGAGGCCCTTCGAGGTGAGGGGGTGGGGGATGTGGGTGGATGTGGGTGTGTGTGTGTGTGGTGGGGGTGTGTGTGGGGGGGGCAGTTAGGTGGAGGTGGGCCTTTAAACCAAGGGACCCTCCGATCGCTTGACCACATCGACCTCATTGGCTTCTGATACTCCGACGATTCTACAGTTGACACCTCTGCAGGTGATCTAGTGCACTACGTACTGGACGCTTGTTACGGTGTGTCTTGTCTTGAAGTGATTAAACCACAGTCCCACAAGGATCAATGAGACGTGTCCAAAAAAAATTGCAGTACCAGAAAAGGACGCCCGCACAAGACTTTGGTCGTTGTTCTGCCTCTAATGTTTTGCTGTTTCATTCCACTTCTCACTTACATTTACATTTGCAAGCCACTTAGCAGACGCTCTTATCGGCGCTACAGGAGCAATTTATGGTTAAGTTCTTGCTCAAGGGCACATCGACAGATTTTTCACCTAGTCAGTTCTTGGGATTAGAACCAGCGAATTCCTTCGGGTTACTGGCACAATGCTCTTAACCACTAGCACCGGACTACCCCCCCCTGTCTCCCCAACGGACATTCACCCTGCCTCCACACCCCAATGGAAATGTATCATGTAAATATGGATATGGTATTGTTGTATTATTGTTTGACTCACTTTCTTTTTGACCTACACTGCTGGAGCGCCGAAGCTTAACAATTTCACTGTACTCCAGCAATTACAAAATTGCATGTGACTAATAAAACTCATCTGTAATCTAAGAAATAAAAAGCGTGTGAGTCACCCCAGTGTATTATGCCCGCCTGCTGTGTCCTCCCTCCCTCTCTACAGTTCTACATAACACGGAGTGGGGCTGAGCTAGAGCCTGCCAGCTCCCCTCTGTGTTAAGCATATTCTGGGACCCAGCTCCACTGGAGCACCGGTCCGACAGGCAGGAAGGCCCGAAACACAGGACCAACCAAGCAGCCTTTCTGCTCATTGTAAGACACCAAGGCAGAACACCCCCAAGGCTTTCTATAGTTCAGTAAAAACAGCAGCCAAAGCTGTAAAGGTATTGGTGAGAAAAATGTCCCCGATTCTCTGGTTTTCACTACTGGTAGCTGTTTAGTCTCTTGTGGGTCATTCAGTATGGCAGACAGGCAGGTAACACTGCTGTGTGGAAAAAGATCAATGTCCTGCAGTAGTAGTGGAGCTCTGTTCTGTTAGCTTCCTCTTGTTTTCTGTTCGAAGTCCCTGTGGTCGTCCTCTTTCTGTTCTTTATCTCTACCTACCATTGTCGCCTGACCCCCAATTCAATTCAATTCAATTTAAGGGCTTTATTGGCATGGGAAACGTAAAGTTAACATTGCCAAAGCAAGGGAAGTAGATAGTAAACAAAAGTGAAATAAACAATAAATATTAACAGTAAACATTACACTCAGAAGTTTGGAAAGAATAAAGACATTTCAAATGTCATATTATGTATATATAACAGTGTTGTAAACTAATGTGCAAATAGTTAAAGTACAATAAGGGAAAATAAATAAACACAAATATGGGTTGTATTTACAATGGGTGTTTGTTCTTCACTGGTTGCCCTTTTCTTGTGGCAACAGGTCACAAATCTTGCAGCTGTGATGGCATATCTGTGGTTTTTCTCCCAGCAGATAAGGGACTTTATCAAAACTGGGTTTGTTTTTCGAATTCTTTTATGGATCGCTGTAATCGGAGGGAAATATGTGTCTCTATTGGTCATACATTTGGCAGGAGGTTAGGAAGTGCAGCTCATTTCCCACCTCATTTTGTGGGCAGTGTGTACACATAGCCTGTCTTCTCTTGAGAGCTGTTGTCTGCCTTACGGCGGCCTTTCTCAATAGCAAGGCTATGGTCACTGAGCCCACATAGTCAAAGCTTTCCTTGAGTTTGTTTCTTTCGCCGCAGGGGGCTTCAGTATTCTGCCACTGTGTACTCTCTGTTTAGGGCCAAATAGCATTCTAGTTTGCTCTGTTTTTGTTTGTTCTTTTCCAATGTGTCAAGTAATTCTTTTGTTTGTTTTCTCATGATTTGGTTGGGTCTAATTGTGTTGTTGTTGTTGTTGTTGTTGTTTTCCTGGGGCTGTTTGGGGTTCTGTTTGTGTTTGTGAACAGAGGCCCAGGACAAGCTTACTTAGGGGACTCTTCTCCAAGTCTACTTCCCTCTGTAGGTGATGGCTTTGTTATGAGAAGGTTTGGGAATCGCTTCCTTTTAAGTGGTTATAGAATTTAACGCTCTTTTCTGATTTTGATAATTAGCGGGTATTGGTCTCAACTCTGCTCTTGCATGCATTATTTGGTGTTTTACGTTGTACACGGAGTGATGTTTTTTGCAGACTTTCTGCATGCAGAGTCTCAATTTGGTGTTTGTCCCATTTTGTGAATTATGTTGGTGAGCTTTGGGACTCCTATGACCTCAGAACCATAAAGGGCAAATGGGTTCTATAACTGATTCAAGTATTTTTAGCCAGACCCTAATTGGTAGGTCAAATTTTATGTTCCTTTTGATGGTATGTTAGAAGGCCTTTCTTGCCTTGGTTCTTGGGGATCGCTCAGCTTTGTGGAAGTTACCTGAGGCGCTGATGTTTAGGCCGTATTGCAGGTATGTATAGTTTCTTGTGTGCTCTAGGCCAACGTGTCTAGATGGAATTTTGTATTTGTGGTCCTGGCAACTGACCTTTTGGAACAGCTCCATTATTTTTGTCTTACTGAGATTTCCAGCATTGTCAGGGCCCAGGTCTGACAGAATCTGTGCAGAAGATCTAGGTGCTGCTGTAGGCCCCTCCCTTGGTTGGTGACAGAAGCACCAGATCATCAGCAAACAGAAGATGGTTTGACTTCAGATTTAGTAGAGGCCGAAGGTTGCAGACTGTCTCTAGTGCTCCTCGCCAATTCATTGATATATTGTTGAAGAGGGTGGGGCTTAAACTGCATCCCTGTCTCACCCCACGTCCCTGTGGAAAGAAATGTGTGTGTTTTTTGCCAATTTTAACCGCAGACCTTGTTGTTTGTGTACATGGATTTTAAGTAATGTCGTATGTTTTTCCCCAACCCCACTTTTCATCGAATTTGTATAGCAGACCCTCATGCCAAATTGTCAAAAGTTTTTTTGAAATCAACAAAGCAAATAGAAGACTTTGCTTTGTTTTGGTTTGTTTGTTTGTCAATTAGGGTGTGCAGGGTGAATACGGTGGTCTGTCTTCACGGTAATTTGGTAAAAAGCCAATTTGACATTTGCTCATATACATTGTTTTCACTAGAATGAATCTAGTTGCTGACATACGATAATGCAGAGGATTTTCCCAAGGTTGTTGTTGACGATATCCCACGGTAGTTATTGGGGTCAAATTTGTCTCTGCTTTTGTGGATTGGGGGTGATCTGGGTCCGGTTCCAAAGATTGGGGAAGATGCTGCAGAGCTAAGGATGATGTTAAAGAGTTTGAGCATAGCTAATTGAAATTTGTGGTCTGTACATTTTATCATTTCACTGAGGATACCATCAACACCACACAGGACTTTTTTGGGAAGTTGAGGGTTTGTATTTTTGTCCTGTAGTTTATTTAATGTAATTGGAGAATCCAGTGGGTTCTGGGTAGCTCTTGGCTAGTTGATTCTAAGATTTGTGCATTTTGATCATGTATATTTTTTTGCCTGTTTGTTCTCTGTTATAGGGCCAAAAAGATTGGAGAAGTGGTTTACC